>NC_000085.6:44044846-44337346 GCF_000001635.26 Mus musculus
GGCAAGCAAAGGTCGAAAGAAACTTCATTAAATAGCAAATGTTAAGACAGCAATTGTTATTGGAACTGTAGCAGCAGAAGGCCTGCTACTGCTCCTTTTGGAGGCTGAAGCTTAAAGCAGTGAGACAAGAAGAAATGGGAGGTGTGATGTTTCTCTGCAGAAGAAAGCAGACTTACTGATATCTCAAAACAATTCCATTGCTCACAGGAAACCAAGGATACGGTTATGGATACCAGCATCTTCAGCACTGTTGCTAATTAAAAACCAATCGATAGCTACACAAAAGCAACGACAGCCAGGAAAAGTTCCTCTGTAGAAGAGTGTACTTATTACAGAAACAAACAAACAAACAAAATTAAAGGGTTACACAGGGATGGAATGCTTTCATTTTTTGCTGTTTTTCTGTACATTTGTCTGTTCTGGAACTTACTTTGTAGAGCAGGCTGGCCTTCCCACCCCAGTACAAGGACTAGAGATGTGCGTCCCACACCAGATACTAACGAAGTGAATTTCTAGCAAATATCAGGGACTTTACGAATACTATACTTTTTCCAGTTTTCATGTGCGTGTGAGCACACACGTGTAGAACCCATGCATGTGGGTGCACAGCAGGTGGACGATGAGGTTGATACCAGGAGTCACCTCTGACTCTTCCCTTTTATTTAAGGTGGGGTCTTCTCAATGAAACTAGAACTTATCTATAAAGTCTTGCTGCCCGTTTGCTCTGGGGAGCCCGTCTATGCCTGATGAGGCTGAAATTACAGTGGGTCACCCAGTCCTCTCCGTGTTTTTATGTGTTTCTGGTTTTCACAATTGCTTACACTTTACACCCTGAGCCATCTCCTTAATCTTTAATTTTGATACTCCTTAAAGTACATTTCTCATAAATAGTATCATAAATATTTCCACTCTCTCCAAATCAGTCTACATCCAATGTAGTTCAGCAAAATTCCTGACAGTATTTTACAGAAGTAAGCTGGTCCTTATAGTCTCCTGGCTGAATACAGGGCCTAGCTAGCCCAGGCTAATTTCAGAATAATTAAGAATAGTTAACAATTATTGCTAAGAGGAACAGCTAAGGAAAAACTCTAGCAGCAAGAAGTAACAGGGAAGACAGAGCAAAGAGTTTAAACAAAACAGAGATCTTTGACATATAATATCTTACTATGCGACATGAACGACATTCAAAAGAGGAAGTACTGAAGCCCTCAACAGTCTGAGACAACTGGGTTAAAGCCAAATCTCTGTCACATTAACATCAACCCAAATCCCTGGGGAATGGAAGGCCCATACACAAGAGGCGAAACCTGAAATGTTCAGAATAAATGGGATTGGTGGAGGCAAAAAACCTCATAAACAAAATAAGACACAAAGCACCAGATTTGAGATGAACTAGACTATGTGGAAGTCGAATATCCGTATCTCAAAGATACCTCAATTCAAAGAGAAGCCACTAATCAAGAAAAGATTACTTGCAAAGCATAAATCCGGGGAAGGGTCAGTACTCAACAAATACGAAGAACACCATAATCAGTTCAAAACAGCCATCCGAGGATTGGCATAGGATGCTCAAAGGCAGTAAACCTTACAGCGTTTATTTTAACCCTTAAATCCAATAAAGAATTACTAAGTATCTGGGATATTAAAGTTGACATTACGTGACCCTCTGTCCATCAATGAATTGGCATGCACATATGAAGTCTGGCAACCCCAAGGTGTAAGGAGCACACAGAGAAAGGAGAACTCAGCATAGCAGTACAGAACCCAGAACTCAAACTCTGCTCAGGACAGTGGAGTTGAAGAACCAGGGAAGGGGCAGCTTGGCAGCAAGAGGAACTGAACACTCCACACACTGGACTCAGCAATTGTGCCCTGAGGGATGTTTTTTACAACAGTGCTTCTCCACCACCTACCCCCAAAGTACCTTTTCCTTAAATTTCAATCTATTAGAAACCAACAGATTACTAACTATAATAAAAATGAATTATTAGAACTGGACTACTCAGAGTTCCCAGGGACTAAGCCACCAACCAACCATACATGGGCCGGCCCATGGCTCCCTTTACATACATAGCAGAGGACTGCCTTATCTGGCCTCAGTGGTAGGGGATGTACTTGGCCCCATGGAGACTTGATGCTTCAGAGAAGTAGGATGCTAGAGAGGTGAGGTGGGAGTGGGTAGGTGGGTGGGTGAGCACCCTCTCAGAGGCAAAGGGGAGGGGAAGGAGGTGGGAGGCTTGTGCAGGGGAGATGGGTAGAGGGAAAACATTTGAAAGGTAAATAAATAAAATAATAAAAAAGTAAAACTCACAAAAAATTAACTGTGTGAAAATGCTTTAAGAATTTCTTAAATTCTCTCAGGAGTTGGACAGTTTCATTATGGCTTAGGAAAAAGAGTTGGTACAGGCCTGTCCCATACCCTCTGCTGAGTCACACTGCTAAGAAGCTCCTGCATGCGAGCAGAGGCACTGAAAAGGCAGTCAGCACACAGCAGTGCTGCAGTAAGAACAAACTACAAAGTGTGAACTCTTCAGCAGGAGTTCCCGAATGGATTCCTGCTCACAGAGTGAAATTATACCGTAAACTGAAAAGGAGCTAGGCTACTTTACTATCTACTGGCTTCACTTACTTTAAAGGTTTAAGGACATCTGAACGTACAATGAAGGTTGCAGAATTCTCCACTACACATAATGCTGTCTTATGTCCCCTCACTGTCAACATGAAATTGATGAAGCACGGGACAAAGTCACAATACAGAGTCATTCATTTCACAAATAGATCCAAGTACCTATAACAGCCCTTTTCCTCTCCGTCTCAGCTTCTTTCTCCACCACCTTTTGTTTCTGTGCAGCTATGAGAAGTTTTGTCTTCTCTGCCTCCCTGTGAAGTAAAACATACAAATCAGAAAAGGCTCTGCCTTTCCCTTCTTCCCACCACCTTGCCTGCTTTGTGGTCCTGGGGATACAGTACAGTAACATGCAGGTTTGAGAGTGTAACGCAAGCGTATCCTGCATATGACCCTTCTGAATAAGGAAAGAGAGGGGACGGGGCAGCGAGAGATGGAGGGAGGAAGGAGAGAACCCATAGGATTCATCTATTAGCGGAAGCAATTGTATGTAAAGTTTAAGATACCTTCCTGATCCTTCAAAAATTACTTCTAATAGCAGCTCAGATTCATAATCTACCTCTCAGCTTGACACTTCATAACTCTACAATCAAACAGAGGAACTAAAACTGTACAACAAAAGATAGACTAGAAACTTGCTATATTCATCTCCCCACCCCGTGCGTGCGTGCGTGCGTGCGTGCGTGCGTGTGTGTGTGTGTGTGTGTGTGTGTGTGTGTGTGTGTGTGTGAGAGACTCAGCCCTGTGCATGTCAGGTAAGCACTCTGCCATGAGCCACATCCCCAGCCCTCATCTACTGTAGTCCTGATTTTTGTAGTTATTTTTCATTTATTTTTATTTTTCATTGTAGTTATTTTCATTTCATTTTTCATCACTTATTTTCCTCTCAACAGCCAAAAATTTTAAATGTATTTATTCTTTCATATATAATCTATGAGAATATTGCTATTTCAAATATTTTAAATATTATCATAAAGAGATCCTCTATAATACTTAGAAACTAATCCCACATCAGGCAGATAACCTCTTTCTTCCCAGTTCTGTACACATTAAAAAGACAAAGGAGTCAACTCAAACTCAGGCAAAACCTCCCTACAACTATCACAAAAGAATAAAAAAATCCCTAAGCTTTATACTAACTAAGTATCTACTCATTAAAAAAAGATCCCCCCCCCTTTAAAAATATGTATGGGTGTTTTGCCTGCCTGCCTCTGTGCAGTGTGTGTATGTGTGTGTGTGCAGTGGCATGGAGGCCAGCAGAAGGTACTGAATTCCCTGGGACTTATCTATTCTTATCATAATAATAAAGTAACAAAAAGGACAGTCTTTTCCACATTAACAGGCTTCTCTGCTTTATTACTATTTCATCCAAGGCTCTATTTATATATAGATTATAGCTCTTTGTATCTCCAACAATCATCTCCCAACAAGCTGCATCTCTGAGTGCTGCTCTGAAAATGCCCATACATAAAGAGAAATCCAGTAGAATTTACCGGGAATTAAGAAACAAAAGGTAATATTACTAAAGTACAGAAAACAGCTATTTATCCAATCCCAAATTAAGCATTTTCTATCTTTTCCCTAGACTGTTACATTAATATACAAACAGTTTTAAATAGAAATATTAGGACCCCATGAGTGTTACTCACATTAATTCAAAATTTCTTCTTATGGCTTCTGGGATTTTGGGTTTTGTAACACGCACAGCCTAAAAAAAAAAAAAAAAAAAAAGTGAAAAGCCAAAATATATATGAAAAATAAGTATTCAAACCAGTCATGGTAGCATACACATATATAATCTAGTCAATCAGATGGGAGTTCAAGGTCACTGTGGGCTACACAGACAGACCTAGGGAAGAACAACAAAACTCCAAACAGAAGGCAGCAACAATGGAAGTCCTTTGACCAAGCCTTCTACAGGAGAGCTCCTCCTAGGGCTCTCATTTAAATAACAACTGTAACACAGTTCTCCACTAACTTACACAAGGATCCCACTAGCAAATCTACAACTCTGTTGGCACAGAGCCAACGATGAACTACCAGTTTACTCAAAAGGTGCCAGACCTCAAGAGAAAACCACCTTACTCCTGAAAGAAAGTAAACTGGGAAGTTCCCCTTAGAAAATAGTTTACAAACCTCCGTAGTTGGAGAGTTTTATTTGCCATTTCAAATTTGCAAACCAAAGAAGGGAAGTCAGGCAACGGAACAAGGTTGAGAGGTAAATTATGTTAAAAGCAATGAAAATTCCAGGCCGGTGTGTGCAACTAAATTCTGTGTCCAGTTAGCCAAAGGTCACTTCCTAAAGTTACAATTCGTTGCTTGTATGTATAAAGCAGCCCAAAGCTTTAGAAGTGGTTCTCAACCTATAGGTCACAACTACTTTGGGGGTCACCTATCAGATATCCTTTGAGTATCATAGGAGTCATATGTCAGACATTTTTTTACATTATGATTCATAACATAGCAAAATTACAGTTCTGATGTAGCAATGAAATAATTTTATGGTGGGAGTCACTACAACATGAAGAACTGTATTCAAATGTTAGGAAGGCTGAGAACCACTGCTTTAGGAAACTAGCAACTCTGCCGGGCAGGGGTGGCCCACACCTTTAGTCCCAGCACTTGGGAGGCAGAGGCAGGTGGATTTCTAAATTCAAGGCCAGTCTGGTCTACAGAGTGAGTTCCAGGACAGCCAGTGAGTTCTCAGGCTACACAGAGAAACCCTGTCTCAATCCCACCCCACCTCAAAAGGAAACTCGCACCTCTGAGCTTGCACTCTTCTTTCTTTCTTTTTCTTTTCCTTTTTTCCTTTCCCTCTTTCTTTCCCTCCCTCCCTCCCTCCCTCCCTCCTTCCCTCCCCCCCTCTCTCTCTCTCTTTCTTTCTTTCTTTCTTTCTTTTCTTTCTTTCTTTCTTTCTTTCTTTCTTTCTTTCTTTCTTTCTTTCTTTCTTTCTCTCTCTCTTTCTTTCTTTCTCCATTTAGAACCAGGCTAACCTGTATTTCTTACTGATACGTTGTTGTTGTTCTAATCACAGTGGACTTCGGCATAATTAGGGTATCAATTTGGAATCTTGCTTTTACGGGCTGACTTGCCCACACTAAGGACTTTATCTCCGGAAGCTTTTGCATTTGCTAACCAAACATCCTGCACCTACCACTGATACTGCACACACATAACTCATGATTTGATCTCTCTTTGAGAACTGGCTAAATGTTTAAGTAACAAAGCCTTTAAGCACATGAACCTTATTTTTTTTTAACTTTCAAAACTTCCAATTTTTTAAAAGACATTTTTACACTTGTTTTGTGTGTACATGTATGCAGAAGCCAGAGGAAAACTTGTACTGTACTAGGTGGGCTCCAGGCAATAGTGTGTTTCAACAATAAATAGTTGCTGAGCTATTTATTTCATCAGCCCATAATTTTCAACAATCCTTTCTTTCTCAGTTTACTCATGGTTAATTTTTTAACCCTGTCTATAGTGAAAATAATATCTCCATCAGTAGCTAAGCTGATAGTACAGATGTAGTAAAGACTGTTTATTTTAAAAGACTAGAAAAAAATGCATATGCATTTGCTTAAGTTTTTCTAAAATGAAGGAATTCTCTAGCATTGTAGAAAAAAATCACAAGGGGATTTTAGACCCTAAGAATCAGCATCATGCGTTGGATTCCCAAGCATAAACACACAAGCAAGCATTTGTCAAGCTTCTGACGACCTAAGAATCTCAACCTCTGAGGGCTGGAGAAATGGTTCAATGGTTAAAGAGATTCAGAGAACCAGGGTGGATTCCTAGCACCACGTGATGGCTCAGAACTGTAACCAGTCCCAAGGTATCTGATATCCTTCCTGGCACCAGGCATGCATGTGGTGCACAGACATACTTGAAGGCAAAACCCCCAAATACAGAAATGCTGCTGCCATTGCAGAGTTCTAAAAAACCACTCGGTTCCTCATTTACAAACAAAAGTCAAGACCAAACAAACAAACCCCAAAAAACCAAAAAACCATCTCTGTTCTTTGTTTAATTTCTAGCCCTTACTGGAGAAATCACCTAGAAACAAACAGGATGAAGGTAAGCGATTTCTTCAGGCTATCTGTGAAAATGCATACAAGTTCCCTACTACTACAGCTGGGACACAGAGATCACCAATTTCTGGGGCATATTTCCAGACATTGGTAAAATATCCTCAAGTTTCCCCCAGGGAGGGGCCAATGCTTCAAGTTGGCGGTGGCTTTCAAAGCACAAACACAGAATACTTCGTAACCTGTAAGTTTCTAATTACCTAGACAGAAGGCTGGAATTTATCCTCTCTAACCCAAAGGCAGAGATGGAGAAAATCAAGTATTTGACTGATCTTTCTTTGAGTTAAGCCATGTTTGCCTTGGTTGGGCTCCTGGGAGACAGAAATTATACTTATAAAGTAGCAAAGAAATAATTTTATGGCTGGGGGTCACCACAATATGAGGAACTGTATTAAAGGATCGCAGCATTAGAAAGGTTGAGAAGGTGTGAGGGCCTCCAAACTTTCTGCCTAAAAAGGGCAGCTTGGAAAAAAAAAAGGGCAGCTTGGGAAAAAAAAAAAAAAAAAAGGGCAGCTTGGTTCTTGGCTTTATTTTACCAGAGCGCTCTCTCCTTATACAATGTACTTAAGAATAGGGGCATTTTCAATGACTTCATAATTGTCAAACACTTTACTAATGGCTCCTCAAAACTGCCCCTAGAGTCCAGTGCCCCTCAGAGCGCTCACAGGTCCTAGCAAATGAGCTTCTTGCCTAACTTCCACAGTGACTCATTTGCTGTAGAAAAATGTACAGATCCAAAGAAGATGAGCATAATTCTACTTGGATGACATTGACCTTCTGAGAATAAGAGCCTCAGAGGCGACTATTCTGACTCATATGCAGGCAGGAAATAATGCATGGTGAAGACTCCCAAGTCTTCTCATTATTTAACTGGCTTGACTTGCCTGAACAGGATGAACAGTGGAGGAGGACATCATGTCTGGCTCATCTAGACACGTCTCCATGGCCAGAAGGAACCAAATCATTTAATGTCTGTAGAAGCAAAATGTTTTCCAGACCGGGCAAAGGTGGAGCCAGTCTTTGGATGCTAAAGCAGAGCTCATAAGCTTGACTGAGTCCATCGTACAGATCCCGACAGAATGGCACTCACATCATGGTTAAAATCTCTCACATCACTGTTAAGTTCATGAGAAGATCTGAAGCAGAGATGGGTAATGCTGTGTAATAGTTCCTTTCTTTTACAATGAAGTAGCTTTCCAAAATATAGTTTCTCGAACTTTCCAGTGAGATAATTCTTTTTTTTTTTTTTTTTTTTAAGATTTATTTATTTATTATATGTAAGTACACTGTAGTTGTCTTCAGACGCACCAGAAGAGGGCGTCAGATCTCATTACGGATGGTTGTGAGCCACCATGTGGTTGCTGGGATTTGAACTCAGGACCTTTGGAAGAGCAATCTGTGCTCTTAACCACTAAGCCATTTCTCCAGCCCCAAGATAATTCTTCTACCTCTTGTCTAAGGTCCACAGGCACATTACCCACTGTGATCTTATTCCTCTTTATGTCGGTCGGCTGCCCCGTGGCTTAGTGGACATGAAGGTGGCACGCTAGGCCCCTCTTTAAATTGCCTGGGTCCTCTTGACCCTGATGGACTACAAGGGTAGGTGTGGAGGGGAACAATCAACCGCAGAAGTTCTTTTTGAGGTACCCATTGGTCACCCAAACCCTTGACAAATATGGCTGTGCCCAGTCTAGAGATTAACAAGGTACAAAAACTACGGTGGCTGAGATGCTGCCCTAATGCATCCTGGGAGGAGTTAATGGATTGGAGTACCTAGACCACAACACCCCACCACTCAGAGAGCCAAGCACAAGGGTTTTAAGAGCAAGCATTCAAAACATCTTTAAGAGGACAAGATGCTTGTTTAGCATCAGGGAGTCCTTGGGGTGGGGCCTCAGAACCACAAACAAAAACAAAACGTTTAAGCAGCACAGCATCTCCCATGTGAAAGAGAACAATCAAATCTGTAGGTAATACTGAGGACTGTCATACTAGTCTGAGGATCACAGTGGGATAGAGTAAGGCTCTGTGGGACAACGTCAACCAGGGGAGGTCATAAAGACAATTCAGTGGCAAATTCAGAAGTCAAAAATTTAGAACCAGAATTTATGAGATAACAGGTTTCCCGGTGTGAACAGCAGACATGACGGCGACTTCCACTCTGGATGGCTGTGATTCAGAGGAACACAGACATGCTATATTTAAAGACTTGCCAACTATCTTTTCAGCCTTATAAAAAGAAGCATAAAATAAGAATACCTTGTGTGTGTGTATGTGTGTGTGTGCAGTAATTGTACAAATAATTGGTTTCATTCTGAGACTTTCATAGTGGACCTTTTAAAGAATTTGATGTTTGAGGCAGAACATGCTACAAGCTTGCCAATCTTGGGAGACATCCTATTCAGTATAGCAGATACCATGAGTTGATTGAATCATGAGATATTTAAGGAAAACAAAAAGACAATGTATCAAAAAACAATGACTAACACATACACAAGGGTGCACATGCGTATGCATGCATGTACACACAGTGGCAGGAATGGTGAAGAAGCTGATGAAGTGAATTTACCTGATTTCAACTCAGTGTCAGCATATAACAACTCACTCTGTTAAGTAACACAGAAAGCAAGTATAGCCATTTTCACTATTCTACGTTGCCACCATAATTTTTCCAGAAGGAAAATGGGTGGAATGACAGAAAAGGAAACAAGGACGGGCTGTCACAGCCAGAGCTATTTGACAACAGAAATATTCAGCAGGCATTTACTCCGTACCAACGGCTCTTTTCTCTAGACACTGGATACATAGTGAACAACAAAGTGAGATTGCTCTCACTGAATTAAAATTTTTAGAGACAGGAAACAAACAAACAAAAAAAAGGAAATGAGGGTGCTCCCATGGGGAAGGGAGACAACATTTGAAATATAAATAACCAATAAAAAAAAGGAATGAATGAGAAAATTTCAAGTAATTATGAGTACTACAAAGAGAACTTAACTAGGATGACCTGAAGATCAGGAAATCACTAAGTCTAGAGGAAAAAATTAAATCAAGACTTTGACATAACTATATTAACTTAAAAAAATCTAATGCAAAATGTATTAGAGACAGTAAATTCCACAAGGTAGATATTTGAAGTTTCATTTAGGATATGAATTTTTCCCCTGCATCAAAAATTCTAAAAGAAACAAAAAATGGCGAGATCAAGTAAACCCGTAACTATATTTTATAAATTAAACACCAACTTAGGTAACTGATAGTTTAAAAATATCAATAAAAATGGCAGAAATGCTAAAGGCCATTATTTCTGCATACATGATTTACCTTAGCAAATTTTAAAATTCAATAAAAAGTTAAGTGAGCACAACCAATAAACCTGAAGGTCTAAAACTGCATTCCAAATATTATAAGAAAAAAATAGTTGGATAAAAAGACAAAATTAAAAAAAACAACATATTTCAAGGCTACAGCAATTTTTATATGATTTTTTTAAAAATAAAAAATAAATATAAATAAATTCAAAAGATCTTAGCTACTGGCAAAAGAGCAAGTAGAAAAGGGGGTAGGGACCCAAAAAAACCAGAAGATCACTGTCACCCAGTTAGGATAGGGAGGAATCGAAGTCCCACCTCATAATTAATGCTAAAACAAATCACATGATTTCACATGAATCAAAGCCTTCCATCTTAAGAATATGAATGTAAAGTAATGGTTTCTTAATGTTATCTAAATTAGCCTTACACAATGTGAGAAGCCACTAAAATGCTGAAAGACTTATCTTTGTGGCAGGCAATTACAGAGAGCTACAACTGGTCAAAGGGCAAAGAGAAACATCATGGGGTGTCCAGGGCCGACTGAGACATTTACAAAGTAATTCCTACACCTAAGGCTCAGGAGACATTGCAGAAGAGGGGGCAGAAAGACTGTAGGAGCCAGAGGACCAAGAAGTCTGCTGAGAGAATACAACAGGGAATCCAACTTCTTCATTTTGGTAAGAGAAGAGACAGAAATAAATGGTATGCCACCAGGGATGGCAGCCACCCACATAGCAGCTAAGATTCATCTAACTCCAGCTCGGAGGCACTGAGGCCCTGTTTGGCCTCTGAGGGAACCAGGCACAGACAAGGTGTAGACACACATGCAGACAAAACACCCATACACATGAAAACAAAACAAGAAGAGCAAAGCACATCAAATCAGCTGATCAGCAACTGGGCTAATGAACTGAGCAGACAGTTCTCGGACATCCACCCAACAAATAGAGAAAATATACTGAGACAAGGGGACCCAGTATAGTGCTCCTAGTCATAACTGTGCTAGGACTCCTTTATTAATGGGTTATCATTAATAAACAGGTATCAACAAGAAAAGAAGTCAAATACTCAGCCTAAATTTAAAAGATTTTAAAGACTCAGAAACTCCTAGGCCGTATAAACATTTTAGCAAAGTAGCAGGATACAAAATTGATATACAAAAATCATTATGTTTCCTATATACCAATAATGAACTTCTCAAGAAAGAAATTTGGGGAGGGGCATGGAATAACTTTTAGGAAGTAGCTTACCTGGATAGTGAGACCTGGGGCCATGGTGTTTAAATCTTTTTGCAGGGCCTGCTTCAGGTTTTCATCTATTTGATCTGTTTTTGAAGCCAAGAACAACAAATCTCATGATATTTGGTTATTTTTAATTGACACCAAAACAAAACCAGTCAGGAGAGACCCTGATTCCATTCTTGCTCTGTCACAGAGCTTAAGCAACTTGATAAACAAAGTTTTTATCATGTTTAAATGAGATGAATACAAAGCATTTTTTGAGAAATTACATACTAAGAAAGATGACAAACAGCCATTCTAAGTTTACCCTGGAAATATTTACCTAGTGAGTTCAATTTAACTTTGGGTCAATGTTTATTGAATAACTTAACTAACACGTTTACTAGATTAGTAATTACTGACTAAGGCAGCTTTTGAATAAATGAAGGAGTTGAGTCTCTAGTTTCCTAATGCCTTATTCCTCTCACAGCTCAGATTGGTCTAAACTCACAATTGTCCGGCCTTAGCTTTCTAGGTGCTAGGATTATAGGTGCACCACCACATCTAGCCTATGTATTATTGATTTTCATAATTTTAAAATTAATCTTTACACAAATAAGTAGATGTCATTTCTGTTGGTTACCACCTTACTATCACTTTGAACTTAAAATCAGAATTTAAGTACAGGTAGTGTGGCACATGCCTTTAATCCCAGGTCTTGGGAGGCAGAGGCAAGTGGATCTCTAGGTTCAAGGCCAGCCTGGTCCACAGAGCAAGTGCCAGGTCAGCCAAGCCTATAGAAAGAAACCCTGTCTAAAAAAACAAAAACACAAGCAAACGAGAGAGGCAAGTCTTTGAAGAACAGATCAATTCAACCATAAGAAGCGATTACTTTACTCGATCTCCCAATGGATGAAGTTTTAATCACCTCAAGGGTGGTTTCACCATTACCAAAGAAAGCAACCAGTGGTGTGACAAGCCAGGCACTGCAGTAGCTGCCAGTCATCAAAAGCTAGCAACTGGCTTACTTACATTTTGTTTATCTGTGTGTTACTGGCTCTCCGTCCTCTGTGGGAGTCCAGGGATTGAGCTGTGGCCATCAGCCTTGCTGGCCAGCACCTTTACTCCCGAAGCAATCTTACCAGTCCCTCGCTGGGTAAACTTTATATTGATTAACCATCCCTTTACCTCACTCTGAGGTAAAATAAACTAAAATCCCATGCAGAAATGAACACCAAAGGCAATAAACGTGATTCCTTGGTTAGAACTTACATAATCCCAACTGCAAACGTTTACAGAAGGCAGCATAGCAGTGTGCTATGGCCCTTTGTGCTTGCAAGTGTGGGTCTGGAGAGGACTCTCATTCTATGACAGAGCTGGTAAAGTGGTTTATACACAGGAGTTTGTGCGGAACACTCTTTCCTTAGAGGCTTAGAAGTTTGTCATGTGGTTGGCAGAGGGCGTCTATACGATCAACCCCCAGGGAAATTTCGAGGTGCTGAGTGTCTAAGGCGCTTGCCCAGCAGTCAGCGTTTCACATGTCTCACAGGCTGTTACTAAGGAATCAGGCACAGCCTGTGACTCCACAATGACAGGATTCCTAGAAGCCACATGAAGTTTCTTTTTTAATGCACACTATGCCGCTTACTTTTGCTGGTTTTTATCCTTATCCTTTGTGTAATAATCTTAGCTGTGACTACAACTACATGCCAGGTCCTGGCTGTCTGAACAAATCCTGAATCCAAATTGCCTGGAAGTGGATCTTAAGGAACGCCTGTGTCTTAGTTTCTATTGCTGTGAGAAAACGCAATGACCGAAAGCAACTTGAGGAGGAAGGGGTTGTTTCATCTTACAGATTACAGTCCATCATGAAGGAAATCAAAGCAGGGCAAGTAATAGAAGCAGAAGCCACAGGGGCACACTGCTTAGGGCTTGCTCACCCAGGACCACAGTTAGCTATGCCCTCCCACATCAATCATCAAGCAAGAAAAGACTCCATATGCTTGCTCATAGCCCAATCTGCTGGGGGGTATTTTAATTATTGAGGCTCCCTTTCCCAAATGACTTTAAACTATACAACTAGCCAGCACGCTCCCGAATATATCGTTAATAAGCTAGCACAGTAAAAATAGAATATAGCATGTGAATAGTCATTTTCTTTTCATTTCTTCCTTCCTTCCTTTCTTCCTTCTCTTCTCTTCTCTTCTCTTTTCTTTTCTTTCTTCCTTTCTTTTTGGTTTTTTGAGACAGGGTTTCTTTGTCTGGAACTCACTCTGTAGACCAGGCTGGCCTCGAACTCAAGAAATCCGCCTGCCTGTGCCTCCCAAGTGCTGGGATTAAAGGCATGCGCCTCCACTGCCTGGCAAATAGTCATTTTGTAATTCCTACCAAACTATATAAGAAAGTATTGCTTTAGTGGGGGCATGGTGGTACATGTGTTTAATTCCAGCACTTGGGAGGTAGAAGCAGGCTGATCCCTGTAAGTTTGAGGTCTGTGCTATATAGCAAGATAGGAGGGGGGGGATGGGGAGGGGAGGCGGGGAGGGAGGGAAGGAGGGAGGGAGGGAGGGAGGGAGGGAGGGAGGGAGGGAGGGATAGAGAGAGATAGATACCTGATCTAGGTCTAGGTCTAGAAAGATGGCTCAGTGGTTAAGGGCACTGACTGCTCTTCCAAAGGTCCTAAGTTCAATTCCCAGCAACCACATGGTGACTCACAACCATCTATAATGCAATCTGATGCCCTCTTCAGATATCTCTGAAGATAGCTACAGTGTACTCGCATACATAAAAAATAAACAAATCTTAAAAAACAAAACAAAAACCCCTTGATCTATTAAAAATTCAGAGAAAATGCCCAAATGGCCCAAGGTTTACTAACATTACAGCATCAATACTTAAGTTAATAAGATTTCTAACTGGTAATTGTCTATTTATATATTTAAAACAAATTAACACTTACCAAACAATTCTATGTAAACTTCTTGAAGTGTGTGGGCACTGCAAAACTGGTTCAGCTCATGGTGGATTTTATTGAAGATTAAAGTCTTGTCGTAGTCTGCAGTATAGTTCCTCACAATGTCAAACACTGAAGGAGAATAAAATTCATGTTTGTTTCACCCAACAATGACCCAACTATCTTCAGACTCAGCAATGAAAGACTGGTATATTATCCAGGAGGAAAACTCTCATGGGTACCATGGATCAGATGTACACTCATGCAGCAGTGTGAAGATGAACTGAGACGTAGGAAAGCATAAGCAATTGCAAAGCCAAGCTCCAGTCAAGAGATAAAGACAACGGAACATCCAGAGTAAAGGGAAGCTGCTGCAAAAACAGACACGTGCAGCTTAATGTAAAAATATACATGTGCACAGTGAATTTTAAAAGGTGGTTTTTACTTGACCAGACATTGTAGAGATGAGTGTGGAGACTTTGACCATCACAGAACTCAGCCATGCCGCTCCTCGGGTATAGTCCTGAAGGACTCTACTTCAACATCCATGCTTATTGATGTACCTTTCACAGCAGTCAGAAAATGGATCTAGCCTAGGTGTCCATCAAGAGATGTGTGGATATTTTTAAATGTAGTAGATATAATAAGCCAAATTCAGAAAGAAAAACACGACAATTTTTCTCTCATATAGAACCTAGATTAATAGTGTGCATATGTGTGTGTGGATATCATGCAACTAGAAAGAGGCTCACGAAAGGCAAAGGAGTGGTTGAAGGAAGGAAGAAAGGTAAGAGCAATGAAATACACATGACATGGAAGAAGGGGGCATTATCTAGGAGGGAACCAGCTGGAGGAGACAGGACATACGGGGGATGGGAGTTCACAAAAATAAAGAATAATGACATGCGTGAAAATGACATAATAAAATCCATTACTCTATATGCTAACTTAAAAATTCTTAAGCAGTTTTTAAAGGCTTATATTTTTAAAAGACTCTGGGGTATCAGGGAAGGAGGCAACATTTACTAGGGTGGACTTTAGACAATTTACATACATTGGTGTTTAATTACCCCTCCTCCTAATTTTCTATCTCAGGAAACTAAGAACCAGAAACTTTCAGAAATATCCCCAAAGGTAACATACCAGTCTGCGTCAGAACCTGTGTTCTAACTATAAAACATGCTTTCTACATTCGTTTTCATATCCAAACATTTGCTCCACTGGCCTCCTACATAGGATATTAGATACAACCGGACTCTAAGTCATAGTTGATGAAACATTTGTTGATAAATAACTGCTAAATATATGATCTCATCAGCTTCCAAATAAGCCAGTGAGCTAAAACTCTCCTGCCTGTCTCCAGGGAGATTCGTCCACTTTCCTCTTTGTCAGTTCTGAATCATATCCATTCCAGTGGTTTGTGATCAGAGAACACAGTCAGTCACTTGTTGCTCTCTGTGGGAGCACTGCTTCCAAGATCCTCTGGAGAGCCTGCAGTCTACAAATGCCTAAGCCTCTTCTATTAAACTAAGTAGTATCTGCATGTAAACTGTATATACTCCTGTATACTTTATCATGTCTAGGTGATTATACGGTATCTAATATAGTTACTACACTGAACAGTTTGGGGAATGATGATGGGGGGGAGGGAAGTCCACATATGTTTAGTATAGAACCAGCTTTTCCCCTCAATGTTTGATGTGTGTTCGGTTGGACCTGTGGATGTACAATTCACAGATACGGAAGGCTGACTGTAGATGAGAAACCACGAGAAAAATAACAGTCAAAAAATATCATTCAAAGCCACTTGCCAATAATATACTTGCAACTCTTTACTCTGAAATCTTTCTCCTATCTGTGTCTGTACAAGTGATATGAACTTTAACATGACCCTGTACTTCAATGTACGTTTTCCCCTTTCTACCATGTCTTCTCAAGTACAATGAAAACACCTTGAAGGCGGAGGCTACCATCTTCACTTTTTTGACGTTCTTGAAAAACACAAGGCATGCCAATTTGTTAACAAGAATGAAGACCAGATATCTTCAAAATTTGCAATTAAGTTCTTATATGTTCACATGACACACACACACACACTCTCGGACCACAAATCAATCTCAGGTGTCATCTGTAGGTCTCTCACTAGTTAGGGTAGAGTGGCTGGCCTCTGCGCCTCAGGGACCTCCCTGACTCTGCCTCAGCACTGGGATATCAAGTGCATGCCAGTCTACTAAGCTCATGGGCACTCAGGACTGAATTCTGGTCCTCAAGCTTACACAACAAATGTTTTGCAGACTGAGCCATCTCTCTCCACAGCCAAACTTTTTTAAAATAACATGCATCCACTTTATCTCTGAGGTGTTCATCTTTTATTAAGAAAATGCTTCCGTGTACTACCAATTTTCAGACTGCTTTGCAAGTTATGGCAAATCACAACCAGAAAATGGCAAATGAGTGTGACCCAAGAAAATTGATCAATTATAGGTCTTCAGGATACAAAGAAATTCTTCCCCAACAAGCTGGATACAGTGCCATTTTCTTTTTCTAGAAACATTTGCTTTCAGAAATAGTAAATTCAGAGAGGACTGGCTCACTGGTTCCTGAAAACCAATTCTGTCCAGAACTTGTGACCTGCTTGTACCTCTATTTCCTGCAAATGAAAATCCTTGCATGATCATTCTTTTATAGTCATCAGAACTCACTGAGGGAGTAAAACTTTAAAAAGTATCTTCCTCTCCCTCCTCAGTTGTAAATGCCCTGGTTATAAGTATAGAATCACAGCAGATAGTTAAGATTACCTGCATAAGGAGCCAACATATTAACCACTTCTATTCGGTCAATATAGATCATGACTCCACCACTGAAAACAAACAAAAATGGAAAGTGTGAGTCAGAGCCACAATAAAAATAATAAAGTACAATAAAGAAGTTACAGACAGACCTAGGGAGAACTTGATAATCTAACTTAAAACGTAGGGAGAACTTGACTTAGAACATAAGAGAGCTTGGTCCCTTTTCAAATGTATCTGTCCTTCTATAGATGTCAAAGGTACCTTAGTAGGTTTGTAAAAGCAATACTTTACATCATTTAAACTAGGTAATGAATTAAAGCCTACCTCATCCTTATCAGTCCTCACTTGATACAATTAATACAGTAAGTATATTTTAGTGCTATACCAGCCTTGTTTCCTTTCTTGGCCTCAACCTTTTTAGGACAATTCTTAGAGGCCTCTAGACCGACAGTGTAATCAGGAACTTCATTAGAAACATAAATTCTATTAAAGACCTACTTATTGACTCAGAAACTCTCAGATGTCATTTAACATTATAAAGAGAAGAAGTGAAATGATTTTGTTTTAAGTAATCTTTTATCGAACATCAATTCAGATCCAAGTTCTGGGCCATATACACAAATTCTAATCCTTACAATAATTCTAACATAGGTCTTATTCCCAGACTTAAGAGAACTCAGCTTAGAGAAGCTAACCAAGGTATCAGAGGAGGGCAAAGGCTATGTGGAGCCTATACTTTCTGCTTCATTTTCCTGTCAATTAAAATAGCAACTCGGGTGTGATAATGCTAATATATAATTAGTCTGCTAGCTCTGAAACTCCATTTCAATAATACCCTCAGCTGGAATGCTCTCACTTGCAGCCTCATGAAAATAACTCATAGCACAGAAGTTTCTGTTGCTGTCATGTCTATATAGTAGTGTCATAGTCAGGCATGGTGACATATACCTATAATTTTAGGGTTTCAGGAAGCAGAGGCAGTAGGGTTATTCCAAGTTTGAAGCCAGCCTAGTCTACATACTAAGTCTTAGGCCAGCCAGGGCCACATAATAAGAGTCTGTATGATTCAAAAACAAAACAAAACAAAATGCAAACCAAGGTTTCTCAAGTGACTCCAGCTCTAAGAACTTCCTCGGTACTGTAGAAAGAAAAGAGCGATGGGCCACAAAGGAGGGAGCTTACCTTGTTCCACAAGGCACATTTTTAACTTCATCCGTTTGTAGTGTTGTCTGGAAAAAAAAATAGCTCATCAAAATTTATTTTTATTTATTTTTTTTAGTGTGTACTTCTTCTTTTTTTTTTTTTTGGTTTTTCAAGACAGGGTTTCTCTGTATAGCCCTGGCTGTCCTGGAACTCACTTTGTAGACCAGGCTGGCCTTGAACTCAGAAATCCACCTGCCTCTGCCTCCCGAGTGCTGGGATTAAAGGCGTGCACCACCACACCCGGCTCAAAATTTATTTTTAAAAACAAAACAAAAAACAAAGCCTGCTGATCTGGCACCATGTTGAATGACCTTAATCCCAGCACCCTGGAGGGCAGACAGGTGGATCTCTGTGAATTTAAGGCTAGTCTGGTCTACACAGTGAGCTCCAAATCTACAGAGAGACTTTGTCTCAAAAGCAAACAAAACAAATGAGCAAACAAACAAAACACACACACACACACACACACACACACACTCTGCTGTTCCCAGAGAACTATCTTGGGAGAGCTGGTGTCAGTAAGTACAAGAGAGTCCTGCCATGATTTTAGCCTCCAAAGATCAGCTACTAAGTTAGCCATTTCTCAGGCTGGATAGATGGCTCAGAGGTTAAGAGCACTGATTATTCTTCCCGAGGTCCTGAGCTCAATTGCCAGCAACCACATGGTGACTCACAATCACCTGAAATGGGTTCTGATGCCCTCTTCTGGTGTGTCTGAAGACAATGTTATTTTATAAAATAAATCTTTAAAAAAAAGTTAGCCATTTCTCTATATATCTAGAAAGACTCGAGGCTGGAAAGTTTTTCTTAAGCATCTTATTTGTTTAGAGCTGACTTGACCCGAGATCACAAGCTCCACACCTCACTCTCAGCAGACACTGTGCCCAAGGTCTGTGCTCTGCACTTTGACTCCTGGCTGTTACTGCTTACAGTGATGATGAACGACTCCCTTCCCACGCAGTCCTGGATGAACCAAAGCTACCCTTGAACTCAGCAGCACAGCTCGTCGCTGTTTTGCTTCAGGACCTAGTGCACTCACAGGTTTGGTTCGTTTTGCCTTTAATATGAGTGCCATACCACCACTGCTTCTTCCTTCTTGTGAACCAATAATCTGGTTTTAAGTGCTTTGCCTATCTCACCTTTCTTTGTAACCTGAGGTTTCATATAGGTTAGTAGTGTATTCTGGGACACATTACACCTTGTTAGGACACAAAATATGGCCCCTGTTATCTAAACATCACAATCTAGCATAAAATCTTTTTTTTTTTCCCCAAAACAGGGCTTCTCTGTGTAGCCCTGGCTGTCCTGGAACTCACTCTGTAGACCAGGCTAGCCTCGAACCCAGAAATCCGCCTGCCTCTGCCTCCCCAGTGCTGGGATTAAAGGCATGTGTCACCACTGCCTGGCTAGGAAATAAAATTCTTACAAAGAGACCTATCAGTAGGTACAAAAATAACAATATAAATTGAGCTTTTAGGTATTAAGCTACAAGAAATAAAATACTAGTCTCAAAAGCTCTCTTAGATAACATCAATTAAAAGTATTCAACACTCTTTCAAAGGCCTGAGTTTTGTTTCTAGGCCACAAATGGTGGCTCACAGCTGCCTGTAATTCCCATTCCAGAGCACTCAACTCCTCTTCTGGCCTCTGCTGACACTACAGCATGTAGTACACATACAGCCAAGTAGGCACACACAAATACACAGATTAAGAACTAACAAATTTAGAAGATCTCTGAAATTTAGTATTAACAGGCAGATCTAGAAGAGAGACATCTTAAGTTTAAGTAAATGTCCTATGCAAATACACACAGTAAAGACAAAAGCACACACCCAACGCAGACTGGCTGGCCTAACTCAAAAGGCACTATTCTGATGAGTGGTCAGTTCTGGGAAAAGAACACAATGTTATTAGGCTGAGGGCCTTGAATATTTGCTGAGCAGTTTAAGCGCTCTTTAATCCATGTTATGTACAATCACAAAATGAATCTTTCAAAAATATTGTCAGAGCTGGGAGTGGTCATGCAAGCCTATAATCTCAGCTATGCAAGAGGCTGAGGTAGGAGGAGTGCAAGGTCCAGACCAACCTGGGGAAAGAAAATACGAAAGATGTAGCCTCGGAGGTGGAGACTTGCTTAGAATGCTCAAAGCTCTGGGTTTAATCCCTAGGGTTGATCTTTTAGCACTGGAAAGGAAAAGGTGTTTTCCTGAATTCCTCCTACCATGTGTTATTCAGCTTAGGAGTGAGGGTGAAGAAAACCAGCTAGGAAGCTAAAGAAGTAACTTGTCTAGGGTAACAAAACTGGAAGACACCAGTCCTGGAGTCATAACAAAGGAAGGAGTGATCATTGGCTGAACGTACAATTCCAGCACAGAAAGAAGAAAATGTAATTCTTTGGTTGAGAGATTAGCATGATGGTAAGATTAGAGATAATTCTGGATAAAGTGACAGGAGAAGGCTAATAATCAAGTTCAGTATATTTTATTTCTTTTAAAACATTAAACTAAGGCAATTTTCATTATTCTGTATCAACTTTCAAATAAAAAACTAGGAATTAAACAATAACTTTTCAATTTAATATCCTATATACTGCTATACATCTAATTCTTTCCCAAATATGAGAGAAATATTACATTGGCACACATGTGTAACCACAGCCTTACGGAGACGGCATTGTGAATTTGACTTTAGCCTGTACAAATGCTAGGACAGCCTTGGCTACACAGTGGGCCCTGCCTCAAAAACCACAAGAGAGAAACAGTTAGTCCACATTTACTTTGTAAATTTATAAAAACTGAAGGTTTTAATATAAGCTTTGTTTCTGTACTTGTATGTGGCATTTCACATTAATGAATATTAGTTCCTTCGAGTATTATGTGAAACCATTTGTTTAAATAGAGCTGCATCCTCTAATGTTCCCTAAATTCCAAAATGTAAATTTATGACTCTGCTTAAGAAGAGTTCCTTAGAAGGGTTTTGTTAATGTAATTTTTGCTTAGAATGCTGCCTTCTTTGTTTTTTTTTTTTTTTGTAAAAAAAGAACATTCCTATTTTGTAACACTGCCTGTAACATTTAACTTTTAAGTAATTAATAATCAAAACAGAAAATTATGATAGTTTAGGTTGAAATCTTTTTATTAATTTCACTTATTTCTGATGATCACACAGCATATTTGCTATATACAAATGGTTAAAATCTATTTACTATTATTGCCTATATCTACTTCATGTTACTGCTGCACCATGTTGCTTAACAGTGGGTTTCAGGAAGGCAGACAGATTTGCCTGGCTCTGAACAAGATCTAAGAAGGAGCCCAGGCTCTCAGTCTGATGATGCCACTGGTAACTTTGGGACTGTCAAGAACTGCTGGTACGCTACGGTCAGAAGAGAGAAACTGGGATGAGCCTAAAACAGGCCAGCAAGACACAGGCGGCACAGGAAGGCACAGGGAATGAAGTAGACATCAGCAACCGATGATCAGAAAATGGGTACAAAGTACCAGTCACTGGGCACATCTGTCACACCAAAACATTTAGAAAGAGTAATATAAAATAATTGTTCTAAGGGAAAAGGTTTTATAACCTAAAACATTTCTCTTTTTTCTTTTGTTTAAAAATATATCAATTCATTCTATTACAGTGATACTAAGTGTTAATTGTATTGCTATACATAAGATACGGTTTTAAAAAAGAACCTTCAAAAGTGTGAGTCAAATATGGGAAGCCAATCTGGAAATCATTGTGACTAGAAAAAGAACCCGGGCCTCACCACGTTCACCAGCTTCGCCAGGCCTCACTTTAATAGGCACAATACTTCCGTAAGCCATTGAGAAGGGACAGAAAAGAAACCAAGGAGAACTGGCTATTCACAGTTGCTCTCACTTAGCACAAAACTGAAGGCTAACATGAGAATATGAATAATACCGACTTCTCCTGTTTCCTGAAAACTCTGCAGCAGATTTGAAATAAAACTGAATTCAAACATTTATGATCCCACTGAGGTTACAGAATCAGCGAGAACCCAATCCTGCTCTGCATTCTTGTGATGTCAGAGTTATTTATTAAGTACGGCCTAGGACCATGATACTTTTTGCAAGAACGAGATTTGTATTTCAAACATTCTGAAACACTGTCAAAGTACCACATTCATTCAGGTGCCTCATAAATTTGCATTTAATTTACCAAGCAAAAATGTGAGGCTGAAAAGCTGTGTATTGAAATGTATTCCTCCATGTTAGCAGTAGGCTGGGAGCCTGCCTCTGTAGAAACCAAACAGTTCTAAACCAAGGTATCACTAATTTGTATTCCTAATTGTGTTTTCAATTCTTCTTTTGTTTTGACTTCAGTAACAGAAAACCTGCTAATACCATTAGCCAGAAGGCAGTCTTGGCAAGGCAGTTTGACATCATGACTTGTGCTGTGACAGTTGTACTATGAACTTTCACTTCCCATCTGAGTAAATACCAACGTTTGCTTAAGCAATAAGGAACTCCGTCTCCACCCACCAGTGCGGTAACTCCTGTCACACCTGTCTATCTGGAATCCCTAGGAGTCACTCACCTGCACAGATCTGAATGTTGTAATGAAAGGCAACATGATATGATAGCCTGGTCCACTGGGGCTCGTTAGCAAAGCTCCTCCCCTGCAAAAAGACGTTCCAGTTGACAAAACTGTTCGGATCTCTTTTCAACTTAAAATGCTATAACAAACATTCACTCATATTCATGTTACTAACCTACTACCCTCACAACAGAGTGACTCAACAACTGCTACTTCAAACATCCATCACATTTAAAAGTGTGAAAATGCATCCAAGTCCACTGCCAATATTGCACCCTGTTTCATAAGCTCCACCAACCACACCTCTGCGTCTCTAGCACTGCTCTTGGGTTCAAAAGATCCTCTCTGGTCTTTAGTTTGCCGATAAATACTTATGGAAAAAATTCTAATGACTCTCAATTAATGACACATAACAAGAGACAAATCAAAACAATACATTTAATCGCTAAGTTTAAAAAAGGAAAAAACCAAACTTTCAAGGAAGAAGAAACTTTCTGAGGCTAATGGTTCTTTCAATACATGAGTCCAATCCTAGGGGGATGGTTTCTGTCTAAAGGTAACAAAAACCTAGCATGGAAAGACAGACAGCGAAAGGGTTGAGTTGACAGCTGAGAGAGGGGCTTGTTTATCAAACTCTGTAGTATGTGAACGGTGAAAGCACCCCCTGCAAATTTGGGACAAATACAACACAAAGTCCTACTTTACACAACGAATAGTAAGTTCCCACAACATTCATCCTTGTCCTAAGTCATAACTCAAAAGATGAACCTTTGCAGGTTCATTAGTCATTTTTTTTGGAGTGGTATCTCCGTATGTTCTCTTCGTGGTTTTCCTGTCAGAAGGACAGTGATAAACTGGATGGAAATGTGGTCCAGGCTGGTATTTCTTATGCTAGAACTCCATCTGTTAAGACATACCACCAAAAGTATGTATTTTCTAGGATTCTGGACTGATCTAAAAGTAGAAATACCAGTTTAGGGGGCATGATGGAAATATTCAAAAATCTGCTTGTTTCAGAATAAACCACTATCCCAAGTTGTCCACAAACTGGCTTCTCTTCCCAGCTTATACCACGAGGACCTGGTGGGAAGTTAGACTTGATTTATGCCAAATCAGGTGGATGGCAACTGAGTCCACACTCTTTTTCACCTTGACTTGAAAAAAAAAAAGTGAGAAAAGTGGCCTGCAAATGTGGTTTTTGTCTCTTGGCCTTTAGGGATATATGACATTGCTCTGGTCATGAAGACTTTGGGGGACATAACCAGACAATGGGAGATTTTTTAATGAAGAAGAAAAAACCCAACTTAGTGTTGGGGAGAACTGTCTTTATGTAAGACAGAGATCCGGAAAAAATCCACAGCGGCAAACTAAACACCTGTGCAGTTGTGCGGACTATGAGAAGTCATCTCGGTTGCAGTGACTACTTCCGTGCCCCCTAAGGTGTCTTCAATTCTGTACAGAACGAACTTGGCACTAAACTGCCCCGACAACGGAAAAGTGCCCCGCCAAAGGTTAACTCCCGGCAGCTGGGATGAAACCACTTCCCAGGCAGGGCTGGAAGCAGCTCCCCTGACGCCGCGGAAAAGAGCAACTTCCCAGACTTCGCTGTGACCCATTGGACCCTTCCACTGTGCTTCTAGAACCATCGCGGGCTGCACAGGGCGGCGCTCACCTGTAGTACACGGCCAAGTGTCCCTCTTCGATCTTGTGGATGGAGGCGTACAGGAGGATCGCCACCAACCCCACCACTGCAGCCACCAGAAGCCGGGCTTGAGTCATATTCATCCTTGTTCCTCCTGAGCATGGGGAGAAGAGGAACCTCAGTCCGTTGAGTGACAGGCCAGTCCCCACCCAGGGAAGAGCCCGCGTACGGTCGCGGGCGGCTGAGGCGGGAAGCCCCGCGCTCCGGCCCCGGGCTCTCTCTCTCTCTCTCTCAGCTAAGCGCTCCCCTCGCCAACCCCCTGCGCGGGTGCCCCCGGCTCGGCGTACGTCGTGACACCTCTTCCCCGACTCCCCAAGCGTTAGGTCCCGACTGAGGGCGGCCTTGATCGCAGGCACTCGGAGGACCGCGACCCCCGAGCCTCGCCTCACCGGTCAGTGACGCATCGCCCCCGCCCGCACGTGCAGCCGCCACCCGGCCCCGCCAACTGCTGCCAACAGCCGGCCCCGCCCACCTGCCCGGTACTGCGGCTGCGCGGGGACGCAGGCGACGCAGCCCCCGCCCGCGACTCGCGAGACGGTGCGCGGGCGGGACAAAATTGGCCCCGGGTGCGCGCACAGTGTAGTGATTCTAAGTGCCCAGACGAGGACCAAGTCTCCTGGGGTGGGTCACTCGGACAGACGCTGGTTGAGGCATGCTAGTGCACAGGACCAGCCCCTCAGTGTAGGAGTTGTTCCTGCATCCTTTTGTGGTTCGTCCCTAGTCCAACTGGCAAGCACATTCTCCAGGTACACACCCTGCACTAGGGAAACTACCAGACCAGTCTCAAGGAATCAGGGGTTCGAGTTCAGAAGAGGAAGCTATTCAACCAGAATTAACCATTCAGACTTGGCCTGAATATTTATTTTGTGCCAGAATGCTACACCAGAGTGCTTTCTGAAAGCCACCCAGAAACAGGATCAGAATGATATATGTATGTTGAATGTGGAGGTCGGGATTGTCTTGTAGGCCAAAATGAGTAGTGAACGCTTGAGTTTTCATGACGGCGATAAGGTTGAAAGGAGTTGTATGGCAAGATAGGCTAGAACCAGATTTACAAAGTCTAGGATCCATTTTTCTGCTGATAGAGAAAATGTATGACAAGAAGACAGTGACTTCATTTATGGCTGTTAGGCCTGCATGCATGTCAGTCACTATCTGTGTGCCTGGTGCCCTCAGCAGTCACAAGAGGGCATTGAATCCCGTGGAACCAGAGTTAAAGGCTGTTGTGAACTGCCACATCGGTGCTGGGAATCGACCTTTTTTTTTTTTCACTGTATTTTAACATTCTATACCACGTGGACCTGGTGAGATAGCTCAGTGGGTAGAGGAGTTTGTGAACTCCTGAGGACTTCATTTTCACCCTAGACCTCACACAGAAGTGAAAAGCAGAGAACTGACTCCACAAGTTGTCCTCTGATCTCCACACATAAAGGTCCATGCCCCACACCACACACCAACACACACAATAATTAATAATCATAAAAGGTTTAGGGAATAAACCCACACCATGTGCATGTATTACAAAACAAAAACTAAAAGGAAAGGGTAGAGTTTAGAGATATAGGGACACATGGGAAATAAGGGCATTCTATTTCACTAAGGGCAGAGACAACTAGAAAAGGTTAACAAGGTTGGAAGGATTACCAAACTCCTGTGCAGGAAAATACCAGAAAGCAGTGCTTTTGGGGCATTGTATCTGTAACTGGCTGAGAGTGAAGACAGACAGGAAACTGGGAAACGGATATACAACAGCAAATACAAGGTTATGTATGATGCTAGTAACAAAGAGAATGACAGGCAAGAGAATCAATTCAGGCCTTTGTAAGAGCAAATCTAGCCACACCCCTTCAATACATGCACTAACCTGTATCGTGCATTTGATTTTTATTACCACGGAATGTATGGGACCTTGTTTGTTGCAGACCAATATTACAGTTTAGCTATTTTCATCTCCTCTGGTCCCCTTTGTTGGTATTCTGTCTAAGCTCCACTCTTACAGTTCCTGGCAGCAGCCACATATGCTCCCCCACCACCCCCCAGTTACCTGGCAACAGCCAGGTAGGCGTGGCCCCATAAAAGGGGCTGCTTGGCTCCTCCTCTCACTCTTAAGCTCTTGCCTCTCTTACCTCTTGCCTCCTTGTTTCCCATCCCGTTCCCCTGCCCCCCTCCAGGTGGCCATGGCCTGTCCCTACTTCTCTACTCTCTGCCATTCTCTGCCTCTACTACCCTCTTAACTCCCCTCCCCGTGCCCTAAATAAACTCTATTCTATACTATATTGGTGTGTGTCTGGTCCCTCAGGGGGAGGGGATGCCTTGGCAATGGGCCCGCTGAGGCACCCCCTTCCCCAACATTGTGCCAGAACATATTCTTATAGCTCTTTCTCTTTTTATGATCACAACACCCTTCCCCTGCCAAAAAAAAGCAGGTCGTGGAAGCACATGCCTGAAATCCCAGCCGGGAAGTGGAGGCAGGAAGAGTGAGTTTCAGGCCAGCCTGTCTCAGAAACAAAACAGAAAGAGAAAAAGAAGCTGCAGATAGAGATTAGCAGTAGAGCTCTCACCCAGTACCATGCTGGGCTTGATGGGAGAGTTGGGGGCACAAACTTGGTTTGGTCTAGTATCTGTGCTTTCCGAGTTTATTCTTCGTTCCTCGTAATGTTGCCTATAGAATAAAGTATATACAGTTGATAACTTATGATTTTAATTCTGAAAGTTGCTACTGAACAAAAAATAAGAGTGGTTTACTAATTTTTCAGAAGTAGGTTTGGGGTGATCTTATATTTTCTGCTTCATATCAACCTGTCTAAATCATGTAGATTAGAAGGTCCTAACATCACTTGTGTTCCATCAAAATAAACCTCCAAATCTGGCAAATCCTTGTGCCAATGATTGTGATAGTTAAAAACAAATGCATGATTTCTGGGAAAAAAAAAACTTACACATTAAGACTCCATTATTGAATTGTCAGTTTTAACTTTCGTGAGGCGGTGCACGCACTCCTGAGAGGGAGGCAGAGGACGGAGTGTTAATAAAGTTTGAAGCTAGCCTGGTCTACATAGGGAGTTCTAGGCTGCCCAGTGAGATCCTGTTTTAAAACAACAGAAATAAAACCAGAAGTTCTTCTGACCTTTGCATATAGGTTAATATCTTCTGAGCAAATAGCACCCAATGAATGTTTTTTTTTATTATTATTAAGAGTCTCTAGACTCTAGAGCTAATGAACGGAGAGTTTGCCTATCATTCAGCTGACAGGGATGGAATTACCATCTGTAAAGAAACCTTGACACCTGATGATTTAAAAGACAGAAGATAGCCATGTACATAGATGTACAAGACAGCCATGTATGCTACACACCCGTAGCTAAGACTTGGGAGATTAAAGAGAGATGGCAAGTGTGGACTAGACTTGGTTAATAGTGAGACCTTGTCTAAAAACCAAACCCAAAGATAAAGACAACTCAGCTTCAGGTGCAAGGAGAATGGCAGCATAATAAAATGGGATGGGAGGAGTGTATAATCGGTGTAAATGATGAGTCTTAATGTTTTTAGACACATAGAGTAGTACTAGTACGTCCTAGGTAAAAACATTACAGTAAGGAAGTTCCTTAACTCTTCCCAGTAAGTCTATTTAATTCTAGAAGGAAGTACACGGTTGGGGACATGACTTGATCAGTAAAGTATATGATTTGTAGGTAGGAGGATCTGAGTCTGGTTCCTCAGAATGCATGTAAAATGCCAGGCATGGTGGAAGCCACCTGTAGTGGCAAAGACAAGAAGACCCTGTGACTCACAGTCCACCCAACCTACCTTAATTGATAAGCTCCAGGCCACTGATATACTCTCAAAAAGTAGGGCAATATTCCTGAAGACTATCCCCACAGTTGTCCTCTGGCTTCCACACATGTGCGCACACACAAATAACAAAGGATAAAAAAATCTATCCTGTCACTAGTGCTCCTAACCTATCACATGACCCTTTACATTTTCTCAAACCATATTAGCCTATGGTATTAAAATGAGTAGAGATTCAAAATAATTTTAAAATCATTTAATATGCAAAGTGAAAAACTAGAATATAAAAGCATTTCACATTTTTTCAAACAAAATAACATCTTCTAAGTTATTTAACATAAGGCAGAGAACCGCAGTCTTTTATCTGAAACCCTTAAGTCTAGATGTTTCAGAATGAGAACTGTTCAGATTTTAGAAAGGTAATTCAGTGCATACGCCACACTACATCAACCTTCAAGAGAGCCTGTGGCAGCACATCCCAATAATCAAACACATAAATCAATGAATATTCACACTAAATGGGATAAGCAGATCCAGTGTCAGATCAGAATAGATACCTTGTTTTCAGAACTTGGATTCTGAGACTGTAATTACAGATAAAGGAATGCAGACCCTTTGGAATTTGTATGACAAGACATAAAAGATTGTTTAAACAAGTAACCCATTTTTACAAATGCAAAAACAATACAACCTTCAAATACATTATAAATTAACAGGCATCTTCTCTTTGATATTATTAAATGTACACCTTAAATACATATACATATAGCACACAACACAATTCATTATGGTCAGCTGATATCAAAGGCACAAAAGTCCAACCCCTTACACAGGAAAAGGACTCTATTAAATGTGTGATTAAAGATGGGATTCATCTGACTCCATGTGATGCCATGAAGAACACTTGCTGAGAGCAACACAAGGAGGCTGGGCTTAGTCTTCAGGAAGAGCAATTTTACTTGTCAGCAGTCTCTTCCACAGAAAACCCATAGATAAAACTTTACTTCAAATGAACACTGGGTGAATTTTTCATTCCTGTATACTAATACCATGTTGGGCCTTATGCCGAAAATTTAGGCCTTTAGAAGATTATCTTTTTCATCAGCTAAACTAGTAGTAGTATTTTTCCAATTTTATAAGATAAGCAGGTCACTAATGATCTCCCTCATTAGTTGCGGTGTTAAAAAGAATAATTAATTTCACTAATTTGCTATAAAATTCTATCTGTTCAGAGATCATAATTATTAGAAACAAACAAAACACCAAGCTACTGTGCTTGTAAAGTCACTCGTAGTTTCCGATCACAGCCATCTCCTCACGGACTGGTAAGTGAGGAATGGCTTCAGCAAGTAAAGATGACTTTGGAGTAAATGACAAAACAGCTTCGTAGGCTCCAGGACAGTAAACGAGTGTCGAGTCATTCTGCTAACCAACTCCAATCAAGACTCTAAAAGCAGGCATGCAAAGTCACAATTAGCAGTTATCTGAATGTAGAGTTCACTTTTAAAAATTTTTTTAATGTTTGGACATTTTATATTCAAAATTCAAAAAGTTAAAACTACAGAAGTTAGAGTTTGAATTTAGCTTACTTTATCTTCTGGGAACTCAAAAAGTATTTAAAGTTATTTTAAAATCCGAGTCAAATACTCTTAAGTGGAAAGACAAAGAGTTGTATCAAAACTAAATGCAGTGAATTTGCTAAGATTTTAGAGTAGCTTCTCCCAGTTTTAACAAATCAATAGTTCAAAGCAACTAAATCTTGATTCAGCCTCTTTTATTATTAGCTTAATCGATCTTATATGCATCAAATACAGTAATTACAGAGTAAAACTATCAGCTTACTGAAAAAAATGTATTGCTGAAGCAAAGGGGTACATGCATTCACACTGCGAAGAAAGGTTAATCTGACTGTTGACGCTGCTGGGGATGCTCACTGTCGACACAATGCTACCACACAGGACAGTTAGTTTTGCAGAGTCGACGTAACCTAGAATCACCTCAGAGGAGACTGCCAAGGACAGCTGGGATGAGCCTGATTTCCTTAACTGATGTGCAAACCATCCGGCCTAAAAGTTGGCAGCACCGTGCCGAGGGCTGAGCCCTGTATTATACTATGAAAAGGCGAGCTGAGTACTGCCAGGAATGCAGACGCTCATTCCTCTACACTCCTGACTGACTGTAGCTGTTACGTCTACCTACTTCAAGTTCCTGCCTTGACTTCCTCATAATGGTGGTCTGTAGTCTATAATTATAAGCAGAAGAAACCTTTCTCCCCTACGCTGCTTTTTGTAAGGCTAATTGATCACAGTAACAGAAGTTACTCCACACAAAACTTACCATCAAACTACTGCTCTGGTCCTCATTTGCTTCACGAATAATAGTACTTAAATGGCCAAGACAGTTCAGATTTTCTTCTATCATTTGTGCTAACGTCTCTCTGACAGATGAAAGAACAAAACCATTTCAAGTTCAGCAAAGGAGCCCCTGAGTGTTGCCTCCTTTCTGATCTTCTAAGTCAGGATGACCACTTTCTGTGACCAAGCACCCCAGCAAAGCAGCTGCTGCTGTCTTCAGTTTCTTCATCCCTCCCACTCAGAGACAGCACCCCACTTCACCTAAGCCCCTGTATCTGCCTACTCTGGGGAGTCCACTGTAACTCTAATCAGATTTTCTTTTGAAAGAGGTGGCACTGGTAGCAGCCTCCCGCCCTCCCTGCTAACAAGTACCAGATTAGGGGAAGGTCCCTTGGTATTGACAAACGGAATACATTTTTGCTTGTTTGTTTCTGGATTGCTTTCTTTTTCTTTTACAGACAGTAAAACACCAGCATGTTCACTTCACACACAAACACAGGGGAAGAGTCAAAGTGCAGTCCGGTCTCCAGAGATCCAGGAAAGAAACACTGGTTCGAAACCACAGACAGTAGCAATGAAAACAAGCAAGCCGACCGATGAAGACAGCAGATGAAACCATGAACAACAAGTATCCCTGGTTTCTTGTATGTGAAGGTGGCCTTGACTCTAGCTTCTCCCTTCATGTTTCCTCTTCCATATGTCCTCTGCCATCATCCTTCACCAGCCCTCAGTCCCTCCTTTATCACACTGTAAGCCATATATAACATCCACTGTTAGCTTAAAACTAAGTACTGATTTAGAAAATATCATGCTAACAACTTCCTAATCCTTGGTTATGAAGTACCAGCGGTACATTATAATTAAGATCAGCTTTCGTTTATCAGAACATGTATCTTTTGATAAAGATATGCTGTTGGAAACAACCGCAGACTCAGACTGGAAGTTTCCTAGAGAGCTGAGGATTAGTATGTACTAAACTTTACTTCCTTCAGCTCTAACGGAGAATCTTCTCAAGTCTGTAGAATCCCACTCTCCACTCTACTTGTTTACATGCTCATCCTGGGCCACACAGTTAGTGAGCCCGAGACCTGCCCTGGAACTCGCTTTCTTTACAAGGAAATACCTGGAAGCGCTTGCCTTCCTGCCATGTGCTTGCTCTCTCATAAAGGCAGCACAGAGCATGCCACTATGTGACCTCCCGAGCAGCCATGTAACATGAGAGCATGTCTGTAAAACTAATCAGGGGGAGACCTGTGGGAAGTGCTTGGTGCTGTGGAGGTCTCCATGAGCCGAGAGAAAAGCGACAGTGCACAAGCTAGCAAAGAGCCTCCTGACCACGGCACACCTTACGCTGGGAAAATAACAGACGGACAGACATTCAGCTTTAAGCAGAAGAGGAGGAACTAGAGACAAAATACAGCGCTGCAAATCTGAGTTCTTACTTGCAAATGATTTAAAGCACTGAAAAATTTTAATTTAAGAAATAGACCTCACAAAAGCCAGGCGTGGTGGTGCACGCCTTTAATCCCAGCACTCGGGAGGCAGAGGCAGGTGGATTTCTAAGTTTGAGGCCAGTCTGGTCTACAGAGTGAGTTCTAGGACAGTGAGAACTATACAGAGAAATCCTATCTCCTATCTCCAAAAACCAAAAACCAAAAACCAAAAAAAAAAAAAAAAAAAAGAAGAAGAAGAAAACTGAGAGCCCGGGTCTGAAGGCACCATTAACCACCATGCTTGCCACCTCTGTCCTCCCCCTTTCCCTGAAACACAACTGCCTATTGTTACAAAGTAAACCCACCCATCTTGAGGAGTTACCACACATGTCAGAGGATGTTCACGGTCTGCTAATGTAGGGGGCAGCCATGCTGATACTGGAGGGGTTACTGTGCCTTCTAGACTGTATCCTACAAGAGAGCGGGCAGAACTCTGTGTCTGAAGGAAAAAACACATGCACACACACAATAAGTTACAGGCGAGCACCTGTTGATTCACACCATTTAAAAAAAACTATATTCTAAGATATATAATTCAATTATTACTTTATAAAACCTGGACTGTTTATGAACAAAACTAGTCTCACCTCTATTAAATATACTGTAATCTCTGGCCCCTTTTCTTCACTGACTAAAACTGAGTGTTTCTATCTACACAGACTAAAGCTAAATGAGTCGAATACCTCTAATTCAGCTTTTGTTTGGGGGAAGGGGACAGCTGAACAAGGCTGACTTGTTAACAAGTCAGATGCATTTACTCCATGTTGGGTTGGGCAACCACAGTGATCCAGAGTAGGGAGGACTGTAAAACGGGGACTGAGCTCGGTATGGTGGCTCACACTTCTAATCTCAGCAACTGGAGGCAGGAAAATTGCTGTGAGGTAGTTTAGCTTCCAGTCTAGGCTAGAGAGAGCTTTTATCTCAAAAGAAACAAACAACCACACATATACCACCACCACCATGTCCACCACCACCACGTCCACCAGCAGCAGCACTGGAAAGGAGAGTGATAATACAAACATCCTATCTCTATAATTACTTGGATACTGAACAAGGAACGTGTGAACCCAATATAAAGTATAAATATTCGCCGGGCTGTGGTGGCATACACCTTTAATCCCAGCACTCAGGAGGCAGAGGCAGGTGGATTTCTGAGTTTGAGGCCAGCCTGGTCTACAGAGTGAGTTACAGGACAGCCAGGGCTACACAGAGAAACCCTGTCTCAAAAAAAACAAAAAACCTACCAAACAAAAAAGTATAACTATTCAAAGGACATACCTTAAAGCAATAAAAAAGCCTCTGTGGCAGAAAATAACAGTAACTCAGTATTACCTTCACTAATAATTACTTACACAGGCAATTTTAAGGAGGTGCCAAATTTCTTTCTGCCTCTTTCCCTGCATAAACATGACAGTATTGTCAGCTTCTTTGATGTTACTGAGGGCCACTTCCACCTTGGGGAGTAGATCAATAATCTTCTGCTTGCAGCCCAACAACTTGCTGGAAAGATTGAGTCAGTGTCAGATACTTGCCACACCTCTCTGTATAACTGTCCACCATGCCCCACCCAGAGGAGACAAAGCACAACCAGCACACCAGTGAACGGATGGCCTCAAAAGCAGTGAATGAGGAGCCAGACACATAGCTCAGAGGGTCAGAGCACTGGCTGCATTTCCAGAGGACCTGGGTTCAATTCCCAGCACCAGTCACATCCATCTGTAAGTCCAGTTCCACATCTTATGCCCCTGGCCTCACATACGTGGGGCAAGCATACAGGCAAAATACCCATACATATAAATAAAATAGAAAGTAATGCATATGTTCAGGGCTTACACAGCACCATGTTTTATAAGATACTGACAATTATTATTTATCAAAAAGGAGTATTATGATTTTTAAGGAACACAAATATAATGGCATTTAGGAGGGAATAAAGCAATTTTTCTACCTCAGGTGACCAAACAGCTCCTTGAGAACACGGTCCTGACTCTGCACGGTGTGCACGATGATCTTCACCATCTCTGTGCTGTCGCTGTACAAGTGATCTAGAAACGACTTCAGTTAGTAGTCTATACAACCTCTCCTTTGCAGAACACATCAATTTCCAAACAGGACGTTCCTTAAAGATGCTCAAAAAGCTGCAAGCAGTCTACACAATTTCTCCTTTTGCTGAAGAACACTGTCCTTGAAGTGTGGCACTGCTGTTGTCTTAGCTCTCAGCTGTCACAGCTCTCAGAAGCAGTGACTACATAGGTAAGGTGAGGTCCACTAACGGTCTGCCATGAAACAGAGAGGGGTGCAGGAGGCCTTACCCCTCTTCAAGAACCTAAGAGGTTCTCTTGCAGAGAGACAGAAAGAGGAGAGATTTTCTTCAGAAATGTAGCTCCTGAAGCACCTCTAAGTAATCCTGAGGAAATTCAGATTTGCCAAACACGACCAGGACAAAGTCATGACTTGTCTGTCACTGGTGTACTGTCTGGGGTAAATGGACTGTTCACATCGCCCCATGAAAAACTACCACACCATTTAAATTAACACATGGATTTAAAAAAAATTTAAATTAACTATAAATTCTAAGACATTGAAGTATAGTTCATTGACAGCTATACATCAAAAATTAAAGTGACAAGGCTAGGTATAGTTGTCAAAAGCCCTTGCTGCTCTTCCAGAGAACCCAGATTTGTATCCCAGCACTCAAGTCAGGTGGCTCACAAGTGCCTATAACAACATCTCCAGGAGAATCTGATGCCCTCTTCTGGACTCTGGGTACCCCTATACAAATGAAATACACCCACACGTACAGACATACATATTTTCTAAAAAGTAAATTTATGCATGGTTGTATGTTTAATTCTTAAGAGACTTATGTTGCCTGTGTTTGAGAGAATAGTCTGGTTGATTTAACCCTTACTAACCCAAATTCCAACACAGATGCAGCCCTTGGCCAGGAGACTAGTTTTCTTACACGATTAACACTGCTTACTTAGAACAGTGGGTGGGCCAGGCTTTCACTGCCCTAAACAGGTTGCTGGGAACTTCATGCTAATCCATCTGTTTACAGCTCAGAAAAAAAGCTGACATAAACCAAATGTGAAGTACTAATAAAAAGGATCAGTAGACACCTCAAGTTCAGCTTTGAGTTTCAAAAGAGATTTGAGAAGGTTGTAGGACTGGAGCTCAGAGGAAGATCAGTGCCTGCCAGGCATACACAGGCTCTGGATCCCCAGTACTGCAAGAGGCGGTGGGGGAGAGAAAAGAAAGAAGAAGAAAAAAAATCTGTCCTTTCTTAATTATTCCAGAAACCTCCTCCGCAGCTCAGCTTCATTCCCAGAATATTTCTCTCTCTACTCTCTCTCTCTCTCTCTCTCTCTCTACACACACACACACACACACACACACACACACACACACTCTCTCTCTCTCTGAACAGACATAAGGTTCAGAACACCCACATGGCCACCTGTAACTCCAGGTCCAGTTATCCAACACTCTCTTCTGGCCTCCGTGGGCACTGTACACATATGGTGCACTGATACACATACAGGTCAAACCATCCACACACAGAAAATAAAAATATAATGTCAACAAAACAAAACACCCAGTGTACGCATGCTGTTTTTTAAAAAATAATATAAATATTATATAAAGTTGCTATATGTCTATAATTTTCAAATCTAAAACTTGAAAATTTTATATAAGTAATATAAAACTTTTAAAATAAAAAGTATATTCCAAGCTGGACAGTAGTGGTGCATGCCTTTAATCCCAGCACTTGGGAGGCAGAGGCAGGAGGATTTCTGAGTTTGAGGCCAGCTTGGTCTACAGAGTGAGTTCCAGGACAGCCAGAGCTACACAGAGAAACCCTGTCTCGAAAAATAAAAAATAAAAAATAAAAAAATATATTCCAGAGCACAGATATCCCTTATTACTTATGTAATCCTTCAAAATAAATACATTTAATTAAAATAAAGGTATATCACCTTATTGTTTTCAAAGCATTTTCATAAACATGTTCTCAAAAAATACACTGCCAAAGTGTAATGAGTTAGAAGGCTAGGTTCTTACTTGTTTTGCACAACAGGGGACTAGAAATATGGAGATGTACTGGAGATTAGTCAGTAAAATACCCAATTTAGAATTCAAGGCTTCTGCTTTCCAACCTACATTCCTCCTAACAACCGTGCTCTGTATTTGGCAGTGTGCAGTATGAATTGTTCCCTAAGGACATGAGCAGTGACCAGTGCTGGTGAAGGCAAGGCTTTTCAGGACAAACTGCTTCTGGATAGACTATGGCTTCTCTTCCCATCCCACCCAGAACCCACTATGTTGAATTCTTTCCAAGCTCTCTAGGTTATTTTTCCCCAACCGTTACACCCTTTTATTGCTGTGTGTGTGTGTGTGTGTGTGTGTGTGTGTGTGTGTTGGGGGTGAGGAGGGTGGGGGTGCTGGTGCTATTTCTTCCCTTTTGTTGGGGAGAGAGTATGCAGAGGCTCAAGGTCACCGTCACGATCATCCTTGACAGATCTCACCTCACTTGTTGATAGGGTATCTCTCTGAATCTTAAGCTTGCTGTTTCAGCTAGACTGGCTGGCCACTGAGTGCCAGGAACCCATCTGTCCTTGCTCTCCCAGTACTGCTGGGACCACAGGGGTGTGCTGCCATGCATGTGTTTATGTGAGTGCTGGGAATCTAGACTTGGGTTTATCAGAGCAAGCACTTTACTCATTGATCCAACGCTAAATTCCCTTTTTTTTCTTTTTCTTTTTTTCTTCTCTACTTTCTTTTCACTTCACTTTTAAAACTTTTCTACTTCAATATCCTTATTACTTTCCTCTTCTAATCTTTTAAGTTTTTATAAATTTAAAGCTATTATGCCACAAATGTTGCAAAAAGAATACCAAAACAGGATCATACTATGAAGTTAAAAAACATTAAAATTTACCCACTTTGTTCAGTTAGGGTGTTTCCTAAACCACCTTTCAATACTGTGACTGAAGTGTCTTACCAGGAGGTCTGTGCTTTAGCTGCTTATAGAGATCAATGGCACGCTGCTCCCTACAAAAAAGAAAAACAAACACCTTTCTGTATGTGCAAGTAACTTAATGATTAATAATACACAACTTGAATAAAAAATCATGGCTTGTGATCAGAGAGAAAAATCTGAAGTTTCTAGTTAGATGTTTAGGAAATTAGCCTCAACAGAGGAGTTAGGAGATTATCCCTTAGACCAAAAGGGAAGAAAATGGGGAATCATTTGTAATTTAAATATACATTAAACACACACGCAGAGGAGATAACAATCCAGAGAGTTATTTCCCAAACTCCCTATGACTAAGAAAGAGCTTCCTTTTAAGATATTCTAAGGGCTGGAGACACGGCTCAGAAGGTAAAGGTGCTTGAACCTGAGTTCAATTCCTGGGCCCACCATGGTAGGAGGGGAGAACTATCACCCCACCTTCTGTCCTTTGATCTCTACATGTACAATGTGATGTGTTCCATGTCACCTCTTCCCAACAAAATAATTGAATGTTTTTAAGAAAATCATATCATAGGAATATATTAGAGGTAAGAAAAACCCAGATATACGTAGGAAGGACAAACAAAGTATTCTAAAATCAAGACCAATAGCACAGACACATTCTTACAGAGACTCCATCAAGTCTCCCTGGCGTCGTCCATAGGGGCTCTTCTGCAGCTCCATGATTTCAGTGTGCAAAGACATAATTTGATCCTCAAGATAACCAATGACACCAACCTAAAATATGACACAAACCAAGACAATGACAGGCTCACTACCACATAGAACAAGGTAGAACATAAGCTGTTGTAGCAGTAGAACTGAATATTTTACTACAACAAGGTAATTGTGTTAAAGCTAATTGTCTGTTTATTTAATGAGACAGCTGTATTATATAGGCTAGACTAGTCTTGAACCTGTAATTCTCCTGTCTTGCTTTCCTGAGTGCTGGGATTACAGTGTAAAGCACACTAGACTGGTTAAAGCTATTTAAATAATAATCAACTAAAAATTTGAGAAATTTATAGGTATATATAATGTATTTTGATATTTACTCCCACTATTCCCCCTAACTCCTCACAGATCTACCCCTCTAGCCCCTCCCAACTTCATGTCTTTTTTTTTTTTAAATAATCCACAGGGTCCAATATGCGATGATCATATATACACTAAAGAATGTGAGGCCATGCAGTGGTAGTGCACACCTTTAATCCCAGCACTCGGGAGGCAGAGGCAGGCGGATTTCTGAGTTTGAGGCCAGCCTGGTCTACAGAGTGAGTTCTAGGACAGCCAGGGCTACACAGAGAAACCCTGTCTTGAAAAACCGAAAAAAAAAAAAAAAAAGAATGTGAGGCCACACAACAGGACATAGTCAAACTACTAGGGACCACATCCTTAAAGAAAACTGACTCTCCTTCCCATAACTGCTAATTGCTCCTCAGCCATGGTGGGGGTTTATCACGCTTTTGACAGTCTTTCATATAAAAATGCCTTATGCTAGGTGCAACGGTGACACCCTTAATCCCAGCTCTCAGGAGGCAGAGGCAAATGTATCTATCTCTGTGAGTCAAAGGTAGTTTGGTCTACATAGTGAATTACAGACCAGCTAGGGCTATTCAGTGAGACCTTGTCTCAAAACAAACCAACAAAGAAACAAAGAAACACACTCCTATTTCTCCCTTCTAACCATAGTCACCTACTACTAGCATTTGCTTTGGCCTCTGGAGAAGCAAAATCAACAGAAGTGCCATTCACAAGACAAACTAAGTGGCCACTGAAACCACTGCCATTTTGTGTGATATCAGCTCCACAATACCAATTGGCCTACTCACATCCTCAGTGTAAGTATGAACTGGCACCATGGGCAGCAACAGCACAAGGCCATGAACACCCAGGAGAAGAAAGGAACATGCCATCTATCTGTACCTCCCTTAGGAGCGATACGTTCTCTAAACCTTTATAGTTTTGAGAATGAAGCAGAGTACTATTGATAATTATGAGAAGACAGCAGGTATAAATAGAACTGTCCCATTTAAACTAGATGTGAAGCCATCTTATTTAAACCAGTAAGAAAAATTACTAATGATACATCTCATTACTGATTTCCATTTAATATTCACAAGCCTATTAGAAAAGACTGCGCCCCTAATATATATATGCACACACATACATACACACACACATACATATACACACACATATATGGAGATACACACACACACACACACACACACACACACACACACACACACACACAAAATAAAAGAAACTGGAGTTTAATGCTACCAATGCCTTTGGTTTTATAGCCCATGATAACCTTCCACACTCTTTTCAAAGCAAATACAAGATATTTTTCTAAATTTCAGGAATGAAAAGATAAATACTTTTTATATGTCAAAAATAAAAGATAATTTCTAATTGGAGACATTAAATACACAGAATGAGTTCAATGATTTTACCTCAGAATAGTGAATGGCCTTTTCTTCCATTTCTTTCCATGCTTTTAACATTTTTTCTGAAGCTAAAAGAAGAAAAAAGGTATCTTTAGATATTAGCCTGGCTGTGTCTATCAACATCAAAGAAACATAATGGGTTGAAAGTGTCTTACCCAAATAGGCATCCTATACTCCTAAGCCCCAATACCTTAGAAGGTTACCTCACCGGAAATAGTCAACTTATAAAGTTAATCACCTATGTATGTACGCATACTGGACTAAGCTAGGCCTTCCCACAGTGTGACTCTTTTCCAGAGTCCTTAAGAGAACAGTCTTGGGGAGGCGGGGTACACAGAAACACAAAGGAGAATGGTGATGACAAGTCAAGCGGGAAGCCGAAGGAAGGACAGTCAGCATGGCTGGTCGTCCGGAGAGCTAGCAAATCATCTGTTTTTGCAAATTTCCAGAATCAAGGCATAGCTAGCACCTTGATTTTTAGATTTTAGCCATGAAATTCTGAGCTTTTACATCTATACTGTTTTAAGCCACAGAGCTGTTATGGAAGTTACAGGAGAATAATATATATTTTTCCCCTCCAAAAAACTTATCTTAAAGTAATACATAAACAGGTTTCAGAAAGCTAATTGTTGGCTAGGAATGTTGCTTGGTAGTAGAGGAGTTGCCTAGTGTACACAAGGCTTTGAGTTTGGCTGCACGTGTTTTCATGCCAGATTGGGATGCAGAAGCAGACAGGTCTCTGGGAGATCAAGGCCAGCCTGGTCTATGTAGTCAATTCCAGGCCACCCAAAACAACATAAATAAAGATCTTGTATCAAAAACAACACAAGGGACTAGGTTCAATTCCCAGTACTGTAAAATACATAAAAAGTATAAAAAGAAAGGCCTGTCCCTTTACTCAAGTGTTCTCACTAAAGTGACTGTTACAAGATACAGTCTCTATTCTCTCACAAGACAACCTAATCTATGCATGCTTTCCTCACAATTGAATTATCACTGTGGTGGTTTCCTGAGAATGGCCCCCACAGGCTCATATACTTGAATATTTGGTTCCCGGGTGGTAAACTGTTTAGAAATAATTAGGAGGTTCGGCCTTGTTGGAAAATTTGTCAGTGGAAGTGGGCTTTGAGTTTCAGAAACCCATGCTAGGCCCAGTCTGCTCTCTCTGCCTCCTGCCTGTGGATCAGATGTAAGCACTCAGCTTACAGCTGGAGCCATGCCTGCCTGCCTGCCAGTCACCATGCTGGTCAAGGGCTCACCCTGTGTAAACAACCCCCGACTAAATGCTTTCTTTTATAAGTTCCTTGTTCACTACAAGAGAAAAGTAACAAGAGAGTCACTGTCAAATATTCTACTGATATGTTAGTGTCAGCACAACTAGATCTATTTCACTATGTTAACTAGTACTTCACTAGTCGTACAGTATGCCTATGACAAGTCAAAGATGCTTAATGAAATAATTATGTTTTGTCATTCACAAGAATGCCTATAATATGCAAACAAAGAAATAGCACTGGAAGATAAACATATTCACTAACTAGACACTTCTGATCACTAACTGGACACTAACTGGACATTCTGAGATATCCATAACTTTGTCAAATACAAATATAAACAGAACCTACTTCCTTAAAAAAGAGATGTTTCATGAAATCAGAAAACTCAGTTTATTTGAATTTTAACTCTTTATAAATCCGTAACACATCTGAGGGAAGCTAAGGTTGTACTGTGTGGAGGAAACAGCAGCCTGAACCCCACAGCAGATGGTCAGAAAAAACCAGGACCTTGGAAATCGTATGTATGTATGTATGTATGTATGTATGTATGTATGTATGTATGTATATTTTAAACAGAAAACCAGATTAATTTAAGATTCCCCTGGCTGTGTTAGTCCATTTGGGCTGCTACACTGCTAGAACAAAACTAGAAAACAAAGGCAAATGTACTCTAGGTGGCAAATATCCATGGAAATTCATTTCTGAGTGTTGGAAAGTAAGAAGATTTGGCTCCTAGATGGCTGCCTTTTGTGTCCTCTCCTGGCAGGAAGGGCGCAGGAATCTCAGTCTTTTGTTAAAGGAAACAATTCATCCATGAAGGTCCCTTTGTGACTTAATCATTTCCCAGAGTTCCTACCATTATCTCAAGGCTCTTGGTTTCAGTACCCGATTGGGGGAAGCACACATTGCAGTACAGTGTCTGCTAAGAAGTCATCCCAGTACAGACTCGGTGTGCCTTCCTAAAATAAGACTTAAATTTCATAGTCTTAAGTCTCTTATTCATCTTCTCTAGAGTTAAGTCATTCTATTACAATTATGAAATAAGTTGCTCAATTAAGGAATGAAATGAGCTAACCCTCAAAACAAAAACAGTTTGATGACTTAAGTTATCCTGTGTGTTGTTCTGTTGTGAAGTTAAATAACTGGCTATGTGTCAACAAAGAGCAGATGGTTTTGAGAGACTGGACATCCTTACAAATACGTTACAGCCCGACACTTACATATCCCATAAGTCATCTGCTCACTATATCTCTCCAAGTCAAGCTGAATGCTTTTTCGAAAAAACTCCAATTTAGCTTTGAGTTGCTGTGATGCTGAGATCAAAGTATTCTTCATTTTTGTCAAGTTAGCATTATATCTAAGAAGACTTAACCTAAGCCATAGCAAAACAAAACAAAATTATCAACATTCAGAAACATTGAATAACAATTTGCAAACACACAGTATCCAAACTCCAGAACCTAAATTTCTATTATCAATTCAGAGAACTAGCTGGCCTATTTCCTGCCTGTGGAGTCTGTGATTAAACAACCTTCTTTAACTAAGATCACTCAGCAACTACTACTTCCAAGTCATTACAGCTGAGTGATTTTACACTATTAATACGAAATCTAAGTCTGGCCGGGAATGGTGGTGCACGCCTTTAATCCCAGCACTTGGGAGGCAGAGGGAGGCAAATTTCTGAGTTCGAGGCCAGCCTGGTCTACAGAGTGAGTTCCAGGACAGCCAGGGATACACAGAAAAACCCTGTCTCGAAAAAACAAAAAAAAAACAAACAAAAAAAAAAAAAAAAAAGAAAGAAAGAAATCTAAGTCTGGTTAGGATTATTATCAGGGTGACAGCTCAGTGGGTAGAGTGCTTGCCTTGCACGCATGATTATCTCAGCTTAGTACATGACAGAGTGTGCTTGTACCCCCAGTACTAAGAGGCTTGGGAGGGACACAGATCCTACGAGCTCACTGGCTAGTCAGTCTAACTCAGTGAGCTCCAGGTTTAGTAATAGATCCTGCCTCAAAACTTAGGTGAGAAAACACTAAGGAAAGATACCCAACATCAACCTCTGGCTTCCACATGCACACCCATTCACATGTACATAAACACATGGTTTTTTAAAAAAAATTTAATGCTCAATATTTTAGTTTGTACACAGTCCTGCTAGTGAAACCTGGCAAGAATAATTCTTGAGTACATGATACACATGGCATTACGCTTCAAAACAATCCACTTACATTGCTGCTCTTTGTCCCTGGAAGAGCCTGCTGTAGTCTTCCTTTAGCCCAGATACGTAGTGCACTGCTTCAGCCCATACTTTCCGCAGCTGTATAATTGGCAGTTGTATTTTGCTGTCTTGTACTGTAAGTAAGATGGTGTTAAGGGAGGTAAGCTACATTATATTTCATTCTTTGTGAGTTCCTTTCCAAATATTAACCCCATAGATGCTAAAAAGAATTTACTACCTGACTAGCTGTAAGGGCTGTATGCCTGACATGACTGCTTCTCTCAAGGAACTGGAGATTATTCCTGTACATCTTTATTTTAACCTTGCTTCTTTCCAGTCGAGAATACGCCTTCTCTCTCTACTAATCCAAACTCTATACTTCTTTCAAGCTTTAAAGCAAGTTCCATCTCCTCCATCGTCCCCCAGTTTTTTCTGGTTCTGAGAAGTAGCTACTATCTCCTAAAGCAGCAGCTCAGCTTCACAGGATAAGCTGTGTGCACAGATCTGAACACTGTAACAAAGGGGCAGTTAGATCGTAGGCTTAACCAATAGTGGCTTTCATTCTCCTCTCTGTAGAGCCCTAGCCTCGGGAAGGGAGGTCTTCTACATGAAGGAGCTATGGTGATTTAAATCCACCTTCACACCTCCCAAACTACATTAAATCCACGTCAACCACAGATACTAATACTGAACAAAAACATTAAAAGCTCAATCTACTAATCATGTAATTTCAAGATTAAAGTTCAGCTACTAACTGGACTCTACTTACCAATATAATTTACACAATCAGATAAACTTCTGGATGCAAATGGTCCTTCATATACAGTCTTACTTTTATCAAACAAATAAACCATGTAGCTATCACAGCCTCTCTAAAAAAGAAACAAACCAAAATTTGAAGATTCTTGAAAACTCAAGGTTTTATAAATCCTTAAGCACCAGATTTCCTTCTTTGAAATGCAATGAACAAAGTCAATGTGCATTCACATATACTTTATAGACTTGGGGCCTAAGGTTTACTTTAGGGGAAAAACAGATACATTGGCCAAAGTGAAAAATAATCACCAGACCCAAAAGAACAAATACAGAGGTGTGGAAAGGGGGTAATGGAGTTTATGTGACGATGACGAAGCAGGAGGGGGAGTGTTTGGGGAGAGGAAGGCCAGCAAAAGAAGGGCAAGATGGATGAGGGAGGTATAGGAAAAACTATGATAAATAAATTTACATTAAAATGCTATAACAAACACCATCATTTTGTTTGCTAAAAGTTAAGAAAAACAGAAAATAATAAAAGTTTTTCTAGTTTTAGCAATTAAGAGAAAAACCAACAAAAAACAAATACAAAAGATTCTATATCCACAGAATAACACACTATGTAAGTAATCAAAAAGAAAAGATCAGGAGCAGTGTAATCACAGCAGAGGACAGGGTGAGGAGACCAGCCTGGGCTACATAGAAAGACCGTAATCACAGCAGAGGACAGGGTGAGGAGGCCAGCCTGGGCTACATAGAAAGACCGTAATCACAGCAGAGGACAGGGTGAGGAGGCCAGTCTGGGCTACATAGAAAGACCGTAATCACAGCAGAGGACAGGGTGAGGAGACCAGCCTGGGCTACATAGAAAGACCGTAATTACAGCAGAGGACAGGGTGAGGAGACCAGCCTGGGCTACATACAAAGACCATAATCACATCACAGGGCAGGGTGAGGAGACCATCCTGGGCTACATAGAAAGATCATAATCACAGCAGAGGGCAGGGTGAGGAGAGCAGCCTGGGCTACATAGAAAGACCGTTTTACAAAAAGGCAAACAGGAATGGAACAAAATGCTTACACACACTGTACTCCTGATAAAGCTTAATATATAATGCTAGTTGGGAAAACAGTTCCATCGATAATGTTATATAAGCATGGAGACCAGAGTATGATTCCCCAGAACCTACGGTCTAAAAGACAGTTGGGTATGGTGGTTCCACCAGCTTAGCCTTATCAGTAAGTTGCAGCCAATTAGAGAACTTGATTGTTGTTGAGTAATGGCACCGAGGTTGACCTTTGTCCTCTACAGAGCATATGTACATGTAGACTCTCATAAACATATATACCCACACAAAGACATACCCACACACAAACAGGCATGCAAATCTACAGAGGCAGAAAGCAGATTAATGGGATGGGTAGAATGGAAATCTAAAAGGTAATGGACATGAGGAATAGAAATATTTTTATACTGATTTAAATTTATTTTTATAAAGTCTATGAGTTACAACTGAGATAGGTATATTATATATTATACATCTATAATATATGAAGAAACAAAATACAAGTTACAAGAAAACTTTTTTGAGACACGGTCTCTCCACATAGCCCTGGCTAGCCTCAAACCTACTATATAGACCAGACTGTCTTGGACTCACAGGGTTCTACCTGCCAAATCAAACATACCTGAGAATCAAACGTGTGTACCACAGCACCTTTAATGTGGGTGTATCACATTTTGTTTTTGTTCTTGTTTTTGTTTTCGAGACAGGGTTTCTCTGTGTAGCCCTGGCTGTCCTGGAACTCACTCTGTAGACCAGGCTGGCCTCAAACTCAGAAATCCGCCTGCCTCTGCCTCCCAAGTGCTGGGATTAAAGGTGTGCACCACCACTGCCTGGCAATGTGCATCACATTTTTATTCTCAGTTTCTACAGGACTTAAGGATAACTACAGTCTATATTTATAGTTTAATGTAAGTAAAGGAAAGAAGTTTGCAAATTCCAAAGCACAGAAATGGAATAGACAAGGGGATGAACTGTTTCTCTTTGAGTTTAATCACTTCATAGTATGCACATGTATTGAATAACTATAGCATCATCCATAACTGAATACAAACAGTAGTCAACTAAAAACAAAAAAAGCCCTGGGCAGGTAGTTCAGGCCTGTGATGTCAGTTTCATGAGGCAGGAAGACTGGAAGTTAGAGGTCATTCTGGGCTATATAGCAAGACCCCGATCCCCAGCTCCCCCCAAGTCCCCACAAAGAACTCACAACTCCATCTAGAACACACTGAGAGGCTGGTTTCCGAGGATCCAGAGAAATCCCTGTCTCTGACAGAAGCTCCTGAGAACCTGTATTTATTCCTGTTTCACGCTCAATTCGAGACTGTAGTGAATGAAGACTTTCATCACATGGTAACAGAAAAGAAATGATTTTTGCAGAAGTCATATTTAGGATGTGCACTATCTGTATAAATAAAAAAAAAAACAACAAAATGTTTATTGACCATTTATCACATAAACAATTCCTGAAAGATTACTGAAGGGGGGAATGTAAACACAGGAATTATTTCAGTACTAGAGAAGGCTCGCTCTTTCTCCAAAGCAGTAAACCTTCTATACTTACAAAATGACACTTTATGAGAGCCAGGCTCAGATCTTTTTTTCTAAACAACAATATAAGGTTGTAGTTTTGGTGTTTTGTTTGTTTGTTTGACAAAACATCCCTGTACTTAGAGCCTCTGATCCCCTTTTAGCAAAGGCTTCTCAACCACAGATGAGTGGTAGAGCTTAGATATGAACTATAAACAACCTCATGTTGCCTCAAGAAACAATCATATAAGACAAGAGATGGGCTTCTATTTCAACAGGAAAAAGTATTATTCTCCTCATGCAACCAAATCCTGGGGTGGTAATCTGCCCAAGGCCCAAAGTTGGACAAGAAAACAGTCTCATGTTCACTTAAAGACACAGTGAGAGAAAAAGATCCGAATTTTGGATTAATGGTACTAGAAAAAAACCTATACATACATACATACATACATACACACACATACATACAAACACACACACACACACACACACACACACACACACACACACACACACACATATACATACAGTTGAAGAGACTGACAAAGAATGAAAAAGTATTTCAGCTAATGTCATCCCCATTGGATCCTGGTAGCATACCCCTTTAATTCCAGCACCCAGAAGGCAAAGGCAGACAGATGGCCTAGAACATGGTATGTAGACCAGCAGAGCAGACTGACTTTGAACTCACAGGGATCTGTCTGCCTCTGCCTTCTGGAGTTACAGGTGGTTTGTCAGCTCTCTGATGTAGACGCTGAGAACAGATTTTGGGTCTGCTGTAAGAGTGACACACATTTATTAACAGCCAAGCTCTCTCTCCAGCACCAGAAGCATAAACTGTTTTAGACTCTCTAAAGTGTTTTCTTAAAGAAAGCTATTTCAACAACTACTTTGCTGCTATGAAATCAGACAGCAGATGCCTTCCTGGTACAGAATATCTAAAAACACCTTAGGAAAGTGTCCAATAGCATTAGACTGCTGTGTAGCTCATGCTTCTGTACCTCTGCTCATCGCATCCCTGCCTATAAACCTCTCCTACTCCTCTGTCTCCCTATTAACACTAATTCTACAAAATTTAGTCCTAGTTCCAGCCTAGGAAGTATGCTTAAAGCCTCCAAATTCTATGACCAGAACTCCACAATTTCCTTACTTATCTTATGTAACCCTGGCTGGTCTGGAATTGCTATGTAGACCTGCAGAACAGACTGACTTCGAACTCACAGAGACCTGTCTGCCTCTCTCAGTCTCCTAAGGTTGATACTTTGAGAAAGGTATCAATTTACTCAAAATAAAGAGAAGGTAAATATTTGCTAAGATTCACCGACAGGACAATATTGGTGCTGTAAACTGGAAGTTTATGAACCACAAATAACATGAGACACCTTTTCCATACTCTACATCAAAGACTCGCAGACTCCTTCAGAGAAGGGAAAATGATAAGCATCAGGTACCATGCTGACTTTGCAAACATAGCAAAACACTCATAAATAAAATAAGTAAGTCAGTTAGGTGTGATGGTGCACACCTTTAATTCCAGCACACAGGAGGTAGGCAGATCTCTGTGAGTTTGAGGCCAGGCTGCTCTACAAAGCAAGCTCAGGACAACCAGGGCTACAGAGAGAAACCCTCTCTCAAAAAACAAATAAAACAAAACAAAACTAGAAAACAAAGACAAAAAATGTAAGTCTAAGAATAACTATTTTAAAAAGCAGGGGTGATGCTTTGACTCATGTATGTTGGGTGGTGGGGAGGGATTAAAGACAGCATAGAAATAAGAGGCTAACTAAGCGTTGCACCGCTTACACACCAAGGAATGACTTTTCTTTGGCACACTACAAGAGAACCTAGTTGAGAAGCCAGTATCAGGCTAGGCATGGTGGTGCAGGCCTTTAATCACAGCACTAGGAAGGCAAAGGCAGGGGGATCTCTGAGTTCAAGCTATCCTGGTCTACAGTTAATTCCAGGACAGCCAGGACCACATAGAGAAATGATCTAGAAAAACAAAAACAGAAGGCAGATTTTTTCAGTGTCAGCTAAGAATAGTAACAATATGCCCTCTAAATCTTACTTTGAGCTGATGTCAAGATTGGACTTTACACATTTATGAGTTCTCAATCCAATTTTAAAGTCTGACTATGGGTCTCAGCTCCTTAAACTGTGGGTCATGACCCCACATATAGGAGCACAGAGCTGAATGTCCAGGGCACAAAGAATTTGGTACAATAATGTACGCTTCCGAAGGTACAACAACTGTTAACACAAAATCACTTCACAGCATTTGCAGCAGTGCCCATTAGGATCCCACGGTGTGATGTCACTGGAGCCTTCACACGTGCAGTTTACACTGTGCCTGCCCTCCCTTGACATGAAGCCAATGACTGCTTCTTGGAATATCTAAGCTGAGATCTTAGATGACTGCATGCTATGGACTGCAGCATGGACTTTTACTGTACATATAATCTTCTGTTCTTACAAAAGCATATGGTTTGACTAGAGAAAACAAAGATTTTTAATATTTTCCTACCAATATTCCTCACCAAGTAAGTATCAGATTATTATGTTTAGACTGTATTTACTATAAACTTTTGATTTTTAAAAAATTTTTTTAAATTATTAAATGAATTTTGGCTTGGGATTAGAACAGAATTTCTAGTTTCTGCCATGTTCCTCAATATGCGTCTGTCCCTTTGTACTGAATACTTATGTGAAGAAGCATTTTCAGCAATGACCATAATAAAATCAAGGCATCAATCAACTCTACTCTCTTGTAGTATCAAATACTCAGCTAAGACTCTTTATGTAAAAATAAACACATCCATTTCATTAATATGTATATTTTTCACATTAATAAAAGGTAAAATTATATATGCATATCAAAGAAACATTTTAAAATGAAATTCCTCATAAGTAAATGTCTGATCTCATATGTGCTGTATATACCTATATTTTCTAGCCAGGAAAAAATTTCTCAGACAAAAATGTAAAAAAAATCTAAGAAGTTCTGCTATATAGTCAGTAATAAATGATTGCAAACCAAGTTGTTCCAGGCATATGGTAATAACAGGACTATCTATACCTCTCATTCATATCCATAAGTATATACTGAAAACTTGGTACATACCCTCTCAGTACTGAATGCCAGTATATATAACCAGTAATAAAACAAATTAATCAGTAAATCATTATAAATATTTATTTATTGTATAAATATATAATTTATTTTAATATATATTTATATTTTTGTTATAAATTTCATATATAATATATAATATATAATAAACACAATAATTTGTTCATGTGGTATATAATATATATTTTATAAATGTAATATATTTCTCTATATAAATGAATATAATATATAAAATATAATATATAATACAGAAATATAAAAATAAATATAAATATATGAATATATTATATAAATAATTTAAAAATCAATAAAATAGAACTGAGGGAGAAAATCTAAGTAAAAAGTTACAATAAAAGTTGACAAATGGGGCTGAAGAGATGGCTCAGCGGTTAAGAGCACTGACTGCTCTTCTGAAGGCCCTGAGTTCAATTCCCAGCAGCCACATGGTGGCTCACAACCATCTGTAATGGGATCTGATGCCCTCTTCTGGAGTGTCTGAAGACAGCTACAATGTACTTAAATATAAATAAATAAATCTTTAGAAAACTCAGAGACCACAGAAAATCTTAAGTGACTAACTGTGTGACAGAGCCCACCTAAGGGAAGGTAACTGAAGATATACTAATCAGCACGAGTGACATGTGCTAAGGACAGATAGATCATCCTGGGCAGAAGGAGAGCAGTGACAAGGCACAACTGTAGACACAGGATTTGATGACATGAGCAGCGGTGGGTGACAAGATGGTCCTGACTGAGGAGGGAGAAGCTAAGAGAAGCAGGGACGAGTGAGTCATGTGCTGGTTGCAAACAGATCAGTTTAAATATAACTTGCCAAGCAAAAGGAAAATGCGTTAGTTTCTTGGACACAGAAGTAAAAAGGGATTCTCAGAAGAGGCAGTCCATGTTGCACGGACTGCAAGTTGTACCACAAGATACATATGTGAGCAAAGTGGGAGCCTTCCTCACCAAGCCAAACCCAATACAATTAAATCTAAGAAAATGAAGTGGTAATGGCACCAATCAATGTCATAAGGGGAATCCAGGAAGTTTAATCCAGTAGCATTGCTGCTCTGGCAAGGGATCACATCCAAAGACCTGCAAGACAACAACCACAAGTCTATGTGATCCGGCTAGAATGCAACATGCTCTGGATTACAGTATGATCTGACTGGAATACAGACATGCCCTTAGTACACACACCTTTAATCCCTAAAGACATAGGTAAAGTTAGTTTGTAGATAGAAGCAGTCATCTTGGAAAGTGACATCTAATATAGTAGCAGACAAAGTGATGAATCAGAGAGATTTGACAGAATGAGTCAGAGACAGGGTATGTCCAAGTCTCACGGAAGCAGACAGAAAAGAGAGGGAGAGAGAGAGAGCAAGAGGAGGCAGTTTTACTTGGGCAGTTCTACAAAGACAGGTTGCAGGTAAAAACAGAGTGAGCCAGAGAATAAGAAGCCAGATTAGAACAGATTGCCAGAGCTAGTTTGAGGCCAAGCAGAGCAATTTAGTCAGAAGCAGAAAGAAGCCAGTTTGAATCAGTCAACTTGGAGAAGCGTTTGGGCCAGAACAGTAAAGTTCAACCAGCAAGCCAGAGTTCAGAAATAGCTAGAAAGGTTGAGTTTTTCAGCAGTAAGCCTCCAAGACAACAATTATACCCGACGAATAAAAGTTACTTTTACACACCTGAAAAACCTGGGTAAAGAACTAAATTATCTACTTTAAGGATACAATATTCATTTTTAAATTGACACCAAGATAGCTAAAATAAATTTATGCTCATTTTCAACTTGTTAAAGTCAATGCAGGTATTCTAAAATGCAGCCCATTAAAACTGACCTTTAAATTGAGAATGTGATCCATTAATGCAAAACATCTTGGCTGCTTCAAAGTAAGATCAATAGGTCCCCCTCTCTGCTGTGGGTCCCAATTCAGCATCAATTGGAGCCAGCTTTCCATTGGCTCTACTATTAAACTGAAAAATTAAAAAAACAAAACAAAACAAAACCAAACATGTGAATCGCTTTATGTTCCAATTAAATGGACAACTTTATAGGTTGTCCATTGTCTTGCCATGACTTATCGGTATCGGTTTATATCTTAACTTTCAAATAATTCGTGTAATGACAAGAAACAAAATTCCTTCCATAAAAAAAACAGCCACAATCCCTCCATCACTTTGTGACTGGCAAATCCAAAAATGAGCCCAACATTTAATCTTCAGGGAAGCTATTTAATTCCTTGTTCCTTGGGTTTTCTTAGCTTCTAAGGTAATCTGTTGATTAGCAATAGTCTCAGTCCCACATCTGTGTTATCCAATAGGATAATCACTAAGCACAGTGCTATGTACATTTACTACTTACTTAAAATGCAGTTCCTCAGTCACACTAAGCGCCCCTCCACCAGCCCAGGCATGTACCTCATGTGACGGACAGACAGGGTTTCACCCTCATGATAAGGTCTACTGGACAATGCCACATCAAACAGACAACCACTCTCAACACTTGTCTCATCTTCCACTTACCTACAAAGGCTGTTTGGCTGAGGTAAATGGCTACTAAACCGAACTTCTCCAGTCATCTCTTCACATGCAAATATACACTTTGGATCTTTCTTCTTAATCTTCTCATGCCTATAAAAACAAGATACATTAGTTGACAACCTGATTCTCACAAATACTCTCAAGGCTTCTCACCATGTAATCCCATTCAATTCTGAGTTAAAAGATAATTTTACCATTATAGAAAGAAATAGAAAAATAAACAACTGAAATGTTTCCACTACCATTAACTATGCCAAAGTTCTCATCATTTCTTACCAGGTAAATGGCTGCAGATGATGCAAAAAAGGCCTATATCCAGCAATACATTCAAACACCATGGTCCCAAAGCTCCAATAATCCACAGTGGCTGTGTACGGCTTATTTTCAAAGAGCTCTGGGGCCTTAAAATAGAAATTGCTTTAAGTGCCAACATTGTAAGAAAAGAGCTATTATTGTTTTGAACTAAAGAAATAACAAGAATTTTAAATAATCAAATTAAAGAAATATTGTCTCACCAAATACTGCAATGTTCCCACAAAAGATGTACAGAGACTTCCTTGATCAACATCTTTGGCATAACCCAAATCAATTATTTTATGTATTGTCTGTGAATAATAAGACATACTATGTATTAAATTGTTGAAATATCTGTAAAGGAAGGTAGGTTGGGGATGTAGTTTAGTGACAGATTGCTCCCATTGCATGTATAAGGGTCTAAGCACAGCAAAAAATAAAAAGGTGAGCCACTGAGAGGGCTCGGCTGATAGAGGCGCCTGATACCAAGTCTGATGACCTGAGTTTGAACCCCAGGTTCCATATGAGAGGAGGAGAACTAATTCCTGCAGGTTGTCCTGTTACCTGAATACAAGTTACAGCACATGCATGCATGCATGCGCACAAAATAACATAATTATAATTTTAAAAAAAGGTACCAATGTTTTTACAAACCGGAGAGATGATGGCAAAGAAGCTGGGCTCTGAGACAACACAAGTGCTAAGTCTGACAGTCTGACCACTGTTTAGACGTTAATCTTTCTGCTAATTTTTGAGACAGGGTCTCACTCTGTAACACAAGTTGGTATCAAACTTAAATCAACCCTCCTGCCTCAACCTCCCAAAAGTTGTTATCACAAATGTCAGGTAATATGCCTGGCTAACCATATAACCTTGATAAAGTTATTTAATCTCTAGCAGTTTCATGAGCAAGACAGATGCTTCTCTAAGGAGCCACTGTTCCATAGAGAAGAAAAACTAACCACAAAGCTACAGTTCAGGGGCTGGACAGTTGGCCAAGCAGTTACGAGCACCTGTTGCTCTTATAGAGAACTCGAGTTCAATTCCAATCACTCACTAATGGCTCACAGCCACTGTAATTCTAGACCCACGGACTCTGATGCCCTCTTCTTGTGTCCTCCACAAGCACCACATGTGGCCCACATACACATAAAATAACAACAACAGCAGCAACAACAATATATCTAGAACAACAATAATAAATCCAGAATTAAAAAACTACAGTTTAAGTCAGTGAAAACTGCAATAGAAAAATTATAAAGTACTATGTGTATATAATTAATAAGGGCACTAAAGTCTCTAAGGACTTAATATATCAGGGAGACTATAACAATAAGCATGAACATTCTCCAGGGTTCACCTACCTTCCCACCAACATCTTGAAGAACTATATTTTCAGGTTTTAGATCTCGATGTATAATTTTGTTTTCATGCAGATATCGGATCCCAGATCCTAAATAAAATTTGAAGTGTATTGTGAAGTAACAGAAAATACTGTTTAAAAAAAATCACATCACATTTTGTTTTTGTTGCTAGTGTTTTGAGACCAAGTCCCATGTGCTGTCTGGCATGGAATCCCTATGTAGCACAGGATCCCTTCCAATTCTTTATCCTCTTGTTCTATCTCCCAAGTGCTGGGATTGTAGGCATCAATCAGCCTACAGCTTTCAATCAATCAACTTTCTTTTAGACAGGGTCTCACTATATAGCCCTGGCTGGCCTGCTGGTCTTGATCTCACAGAGAACTTCTACCTCTGTCTCCCAATGTTGGAATAAAAGGTATGTCTAGCTACAGTCAGTTTTTAGCTCACATTTTCTATAGATCTATAATACTGGTGCAAAAATTATGCCCATGGAGATGGCTCAATGGATCAAAGCCAGTGCTGTGAAAGCCCGAGGACCTGAGTTCAAACCCCTGCCACTCACATAAAATAGTCAAGTATGACTTTGTGTAACAATAACCCCAGAGGGTTAAAAGTGGGGAGAGGCAAACCTCAAGCTGGTTGGTCAGCCAGCTTAGTCAGAACATGGGGCTTCCAGTTCAGTCAGAGTCCCTGTCTCAAAACAATCAAGTTAAGAAAACAAGAACACTTGCCATCCTGCCCTTGCCTCCAGATGCATGCTCCTCTGAGTGTGCACCAACAATCACTCTCATGTGCCACACACGTACCTCAAGACCTCATGTACCACACATACCACAACACACCACATCCTCCCACATTTATACGATCTATCACAGCTGCATCATCATTAGAGTAGTTCAGATTTTCTTCACCAGAAGTTCAATAACATCAAATAAACACTAAAAAATTATAATATATACTCATTTATTGGAATCAACATTAAAAGCAAATGGAATGATCAATTTTTGAGGAATAGCTGTAACCCCTAAATCACATTCTTAACTAGACTTTACTGCCCATGACCCAGGAAAAGAAGCAACACCAAAACACACAGGGAAATTAATTCTTGGTTTTTGAGGTTTCATTAAAGGTCTAGATCATGGTTATTTTAGGGATTTTTTTCAGTAGTAATTCATCTCAAGGTAACTTGAGGACCTATCCTCCTAAAGATGTAATTCCTCTATAAACAAAACTACTACTACGTCAGTGTTGGGGGAAGGTGGGAGAGGGGATGAAATGAATGCTGTTTTATACCACTTTTGTTATCACTGGAACATCTATTAGACAGCGGTACACAGCCAAAACCAAACAAACAAAACCCCCTCATATAGAAACAAATGCCAGAATGCACTAGTTTTCATTAGCATCATAAGAAATGGATATTTCTAATTTTTTAGAGATGATAAAAATCCTTATGCTTTGTAGAGTATATAAACAGTTCTCCTTCGCTTCTAAGCAGCACACAGAAGTTTCTGTGTACCAAAGGGGCATTAAATCGCAATGATAGTTTAATATTAGTTACATACCTATGTCACTCAGTAAAGAAAGTATCTGGCTTTCTTTAAGTCCACAACAATTTTCTGGTTTGTTGAGTAGCTAAAGGAAAAAGGAAAAAGGAAAAAACAAGTCTACTATTGCTGAGTAGTAACACCAAAATCATCAATCACTACACCATCAGAGAATAGTCAAATAAAAAAAAAGTCATAATAAAGAAATTATAAGGACTGGGCATAGTGGTGCATGTCTATACGGCCAGCACAGGGGAAGATGAGGCAGGACCATGAGTTCAAGGCCAGCACGGGTCTGTTTCAAAAATTGTAACAATGACAAGAGATATAAGGGTAAAAACAATCATGAAATCCATACTGAGGCTGAGTATATTTTATGAGAAGGCTCATAAGAAGTAAAGATAAGTGTAGAAAAATAATAACAATAATAATAAAATAAGTAAAGACAAGGGCAATAGCACTCGAAATTGAAATTGCTGACAAAGAGATACATTTAAAATCAAATATTAAGAATGATTATAATATAAAAGACAACTTTTTAATAAGTCCCACAAATGTTGATACTTTTATTTAAAATGACCAGCATGGAAACAACAATTTAAAAAAAGCATGTTCTAGGCCAAGCAAGGTGGCACATGCCTTTAATTCCAGCACTCAGGCAGAAGCAGACAGATCTCAAGGCCAGCCTAGTCTACAAAGTGAGTAGTAGGTCAACTGGGGGGTCCATAATGAAACCCTGCTCAAAAACAAAAAACAAAACAAAAAAAAATCATACACAAACCTAGGATGTATATAGTGATTAGGTTTTTGCCAACTTGGCACAAGTTAGAAGAAACCTCATTTGAGGCCATGCCTGCATCAGCCTGGCCAGTAGACAAGTCTGTGGGACATTTTCTTGATAAGCAGTTGATGTAGCAGGGCCCAGCCCACTGTGGGAAATGCCACCCCTAGACAGGTTGCAGTCCTGGATTGTACAAGCAAGTTGGGTGAACAAGCCATGAGGCACAAGCCAATAAGCAGTGTTCCTTCATGGCTGCCACTTCAGTTCCTGCCCTGCTTTTCCTCAGTGATGGGCTGTGACCAGAACACATATAAACTTTTATCTTCCCAGGTTGCTTTGGCTTGTGGTCTTTAGCACAGCAATAGAAATCATTAAGACAACGATTAAGAAATATTTTCTGTCTGTCAGCCGGGCGTGGTGGCGCACGCCTTTAATCCCAGCACTTGGGAGGCAGAGACAGGCGGATTTCTGAGTTCGAGGCCAGCCTGGTCTACAAAGTGAGTTCCAGGACAGCCAAGACTATACAGAGAAACCCTGTCTCGAAAAACCAAAAAAAAAAAAAAAGAAATATTTTCTGTCAAGAGTCAAATACTAAGTACTTCAAGCTATGACAGTCATATAATCTCTGCTCCACTACTCAAATCTAGAGCTGTTCATAAGCAGCCATAAACATGCACAGCGCTGTGTTCCAATAAAAGTGTATTTACAGAATGGGCGGCAGGACTCTAGTTGTCTATCCTTATCCTCGAGGACCGTATCACATGTGACTCAGAAACGGCTAATGTTTGAGTTACTATCTCAGTATCTCAAAGCATCCACACTACCTTCCGGAGGTCCCCTCCAGAACAGTACTCCATTGCCAGAAGAGGCACATCGTTAATTAAAAAGTTCAATTCCTCAGGGACATCACAGGCCTTTACAACATTCGCATGGTCCAACCTAACAAGAAAAACACATTACAATAAAAAAAACATGTTTTCCAATGAAGAGGGATTGGATTTGATAACTAGTGAGATAAGATTGGTTTTATTTGTAAAACTCTAAATTCTGATTGTACTGCAGTTAATCTTAGCTAAAAGGCTATTAATTTCTGAATTGTCTGATTAAAACCAACAAATTTATAAAACAAACGAATTTATAAGAAAAATACCATCACTGTTATGACCACATTTCTGTGTGCTAAACAGTTTGTTTTTTACATGTATCAACTAATTTATCTGTCACAATAATCTTAACCACTGAGCCATCTCTCCAGCTCCCACAATAATCTTAATACAAGTATATTTGTTAATGGTATCATTCATGAGAAAACTGATGTGGCAAGTAGGCTGACAATGAAGATTTAAATCTGACCCTGAGGAATACTAAAAATCTAAACAGATTTTCTTCCAGTTTAAAATTTAAATATAAGTAAGTTTGTTTCAATAATTATAAATCACATTATTTACTGACTTCAACAGTTCTCATTTTTTTTTTTTTTTTTTAATGTTAGAAAAGGGCACTGGATCCCCTGGAAACTGAGTTACAGACAGTTATATATTAGCTACCGTGTGGGAACTAGAAACTAAAAATCAACCTGAGTCTTCTACAAGAGGAATAAGTGCTCTTAACTGTTTATCTCTTTCTTCAGACCCATTTCTTCTTGTTTGGTTGGTTTTTAACATAACAATCTTAATCTCTGCACTCATCATCACAATGTAATACAGCCCTAAAACAGTACAGAGTCTCTCCTGTCCCAGGAACTAAAGAAACTAGTGCTGACTACAGGATCTGAGAATTAACATTATTGAGTTTCCTGTTGACTCTGCCACTTTGTCAAGCTTGACAGTCAAAATAAAGTGACTTGACACAAAACTCAAGTCAGAAAATGCTCATTTCAACTCCAGTACCAGCCGTGTGACTGTGTCTCTTCCTTCTTATCTACAAAACAGAGCAATAGCCCAAGCAGAGGTATGCTGACAACTACAAGAATGATCCCTAAAGCGTATTACTGATGGGAGCACGATATTAAAGTTAAAATATATCCACTGTCCCTTCAGAAGCTCAGCTCTCTTCCCTTTAAGCACATGCCCTCTTCGTAGTGACTCTTTTCTAACAGAACGCAGTGAGAAATGAAACCCAACTTCTAAGGCAACTTTTTAAGAGATATGCCAGCTTTTCCCTTGCTCTCCTCATTCAGGGCATTGTTCTGGGGAAGCTCGTTGCCATGCTATTAAACTGTGTGCATTTCCCTACAGAGAGGCATCCTTACTGAAGAACTGTTGCTTCTGGCCAGCAGCCACATGAGTGAGCCTGGAAGTTAATACTATAGCCTTGGCCAAGCCATGGCGATGTCTCAGGAGAGGCCCTGAGCTAGAACCACAGTTAACTCAGTCACAAACTACAGATACTAAATATTCAGAGTTTTGAGCTATGAAATTTTGGGATCACTATCTATAAAACAATGGATGAGTTATTTAATAAAAGTTAACCACAAAAAGAAATTTTTATATACTAGTCACAAAGTTGCCCAATATTCAAAAGAAACATTTAAAGAGTCATGTTGAGAGTGTGGTCTAGCTAATGTAAACTATAACTTCCTTAGCCATAAATGTGACTGACGGTCTAAAATAGAACACACATATTTAATGACAAAATCACATTCCCAAAAAGGTCTTGAGAAAAGAGGCCCCCGACCTCGTTCCCTGCTTCTGACAACTGTCTGGGCCGTAGAACTGAAGAACCTAAGTCCTAGCATGCACTTACTTTTTCATGATCTGGATTTCATGGCACCATCGCTCTCTGTTTTTGGAACTTAGCTCTAAACGACAAGACTTAATTGCTATTTTGAGATCAAGTTCCTGTCAAAATAGAAAATATAAATAAATTACATTCTTCTATAGGGTTACTTACAATAAAAAAAAAAATGTCAACCCAGGGAAACAACATTCTTTTTAGCTTAATTAATTAAACATACTGTCCACAGCTCTCTTTAGCCAACGTTAATTACATTAACCATAATACTTTTATACCAATGATTTGAAACTGACTGTCATATACCCCATAGAACACAAGCAAAAACTGACTGGGCAGATCCTACAATAGATTTCTTCAGAAGATTAGATATACTACTTAATACTTTAGAATATTGTCTCCAACATACTATGAGAAATAGACCAAGATCCCATTTCCCTAACAAATCCTTTCTCAAGCTTAGTCAAAACAACAAACAAGGGCCCGAAACTTCAGTACAAACAAAATGAAGAAGATAATTCAGGGCTCCCTATTAAATAAAATAAAAGAAATACTTTTTATATGACCAGATCTACTGTATAACAAAACCAAACAAAACCCTCCAAAACTAGATCCCAACCTTTACATTTCAAATGGCACGGAAAATCATCCGAAGAATGGTACATCAGTTCACACATCTATAATGCAAACCGAAGACCTCTTGCCTGAGATTAGTAATGTCACTGATTATAAATGAAAGTTATGCACATCAGAGGAAACAGCCAGATATATCCTGGCAACACCAATAATGCAGTCAGAACCAAAAAAGGCTATACTATGTTAAAAACTCCAAAGAGTTGTACAAATGTGATATCTCTAATACAAGCCAAAGGTGTGGTAAAAGCTATGTGATTAGTGAGAACAGTACCCAGAGGCCAAAAGAGGAAGGGGGAAGCAGGGAGCGCAAGACTTGGATGGACTAGTCTAACTAGGAACCAGGAGGAGGAAGAAAGCTAAAAGGTCAGTCTGGGGCTAAGAGAGACTACAAGCTAGCTTTAGCACTGGGCTCACTCCTTTCACTTTTGTTATAAACAGGCAGGTATCTGATAATAGTTACATCCTATATAAAGTGTTATCACAACAAAGCCAATAAGCCCTAAATTCTGATATGAATGAGGCAGAAAATTATCTATTTGGTATAGGTCATTAATCACAAGAGATCCTTCAACTCCTTAGTTTATATTTCACCTGAGGCAGGATTTTCCCTGTCCAATTACATTAAAATATTAGTGCAGCAAGGGGCCTGTGACTGGGCAGGGTAAAGGGAGGCAGAGCTAAGAGTTGCAGAAACAGAGAGTATCTCAGGAAGAGAGGAAAGCCAAAATGGAGGTGGAGGGACAGGAAGAAGATTCTGATCCCGTGTGGTTTTAAATAGCCACAGGTAGTTATGGGATAATCTGTCTAGCCTAGGTGGGCAGCTTTTATCAGTATCAACTGGTTTTGAAATTATTGTATTGGCATGTTGTGAATTGAGAATTTATTGATATATAAACCTGACTGGTTAATTATAAACTTCTAGAGTTTTGTTTCTACTGGGTTGCTGGATGTTGTGGTGGCTGATAGTGGAGTGGACTGTTGCTGTGTTGGGTTGGCATAGCAGCAAAGGGAACTTAGGAGCTGCAGCCCCACCGGAGAGTTGGCGGGCAGAGAGTAGCTGGATGGAACTCGGAGAGGTGGAGGGTCTTTTTAAATATTTACCACAACACTCACCTACCCCGAGAAACTCAATCTTTTCAAAAAGAATATTCTCTTGGGAACTTTATAGTTGCCAAACAACAACAAAAAGATGGGCTTTTGCTGTTGTTGTTTTTTAAATGAGACTAAGTTGGGTGTGATGACCCCCATAGACTCATGTGATTCAATGGTAGGCCATAGAGAGTGGCAGCACTAGGTACTGTTGGAGGAAGTGTGTCACTGTAGGCTCAAGCTTTAAGGTCTCCTAAGCGCAAGGTACACCCACGGTGAGACACAGCCTCTCCCTGCTGTCTTTGGGTCAAGGATATAGAATTCACAGCTACTTCTTCAGTGCCTCGTCTGCCTGCGTGCCACCATGTCCCACCAAGTGAGAACTGACTAAACCTCTGAAACCAGCCCCAACTAAACGTTTTGCTTTATAAAAGCTGCCTTGGTCATGGTATCTCTTCACAGCAATAAAACCCTAAGACATCTTTCAGTGCCTAGGGTATCAAACTGTACTTAATGTTTATTTCTGAGACAGGGCCTTCTTATGTAACTGACACCGGCCTTGAGCACGATATGAAAGCCACCCAGTCAGGTCTCAAACTCCAAATCCTCCTGCCTCAGAACCCTTGATACTAGGATTACAAGAGGATGCCACCATGCCCACCCCCTCTCTGAAACGGAAAGCTCCTTCAGAGTAGAACATATTATTCTTGTTGATTTGGGTACCATCAGCGCCTGATATAGCAATCAACTAAATCATTTCATGTCCTGTAATTGGCTTACTGTTTTTCTAATTAAAACGTATTCCTCATATATGATGTTCCAGAACACCATTTTTATCTTACTGCTCCTTTTATAAAAGTCCAAGTAATGAGGGTTGCCATAACTTGACAGTGGAGAGCTATCAGCGGAATTACAGTACCTATCTTGTACTTCCTAACGTCTCTGTTACCATCTGACTCAACTCTCAAGCAGGCCCAGAATGTATGTATATTCTTCTAAATATTTTACAGTCAACAAATCCTATACTACAATGATTGGTGTTCAAGATCTATTCCTTACACCCTTCAGGAAAGCAAAACCCTCACTAATAATGCACTGGCTTGTATTGATATGATTTTTTTTTCCGGAGAAAAGATGCGTTTTACTGACTTTTCAAAAGACCCACAACTCAAACATGATTAACTAGGGCTGAGGCTGTAACCCAACGGTAGACCATTTGCCTAGCATGTGCAAGGTCCTGTGTTCCACCCCGAACATTAACAACAACACGTTAAAGTAAGAAAAGTGACTGTTAGTTTGAAAACCTTTTAAGGACAGGAATAACTGCTGTTGTAACGGTTACATGTTCTTCGATAAATCAAAACAAATTTCCTGAGCCTGATCTTAGCTGTCTTCTGCAGAACAAACCCCTCTATTTTCTTTCCTCCGAAGCAAGGATCGATTTCATCATCTTACCCTCACCCTGGTTTTTACCTGAAACGCTCCAATTCCAAAGTCTGTCAATGTTTCCCAAGGGTCAACTCTGGACACACCCGTAAGGTTTCTCGTCTAGTCCAGTCTCCAGTGGATCACACCGCTCGCTCCCGAGGGAGTGTGAGCAGGCACACGGAGACACACACAACACACATACACAAAACACACAACACGCATCGGCACTCGACTTTGTACAGACTCCTCATCACCACACACAGCTGCAACAGCTGCCTGTCACTCACTGCCCGGGGACCTCCGACACACCTGGACCGCGGCCACCCAGGCTCACAAGCGCAGGATGCTCCATCGCTCGCCCTCGCTCACTGCCCCAGCCCCCAGCCCCGTCCAGGGTCGCGACCACCACTCCTCCCACCTTGACTGACAGCTCGGGTCCCAGGGACGCCCAGACAGAGCCCGCGCCACGGCTCCCGCCCCCCGCCTCACCCGGTGCTGGTACAGACTGACGTTCCCGAAACCGCCGGTGCCAAGCCGTTCCCGCATCTCCCAGGGGCCGCCCGCGCCCGGCCGCAGCCCCGGGGGCCGCTCCATGGGGCGGGAGCGCCAGCCGCCTCAGGCAACGCCGCCGGTCTAAGGCCGGTTCCGGGCCGCCGAGGCTTGCGGAGTCCTCCGTCTCGCGAGACTGCGTCACTTCCGCTAGCTTCCGCATGCAGAGTCCCGCCCCGAGCTCCTGGAATCACCCTGGGATTGGTGCTGCCGGAAACTGGGCACCAGCGGCTTGCCCTGGGCAACTTCCAACCTGCGAGGACCATCGTGCGTGCGGTTCCTATTTATTTTATTTTTGTTTGTATAGATATTTTTTAATTAGTTCTTTGAAGGTTTCATACAACGTGTTTTTATTTAAAATAGATCTCTCTCCAAACTCTAAAATCCACATTGTCCCTACCTCATTCACATTTCATCTTTTTGAGAGCCCTGCCCTCTGCCCCTCGAATCCTACCACACTCGCCGGTCGGCACCGGTTAAGGCCACCATAAGTATTAAAGAAAACTGCGCTAACCGCCCTGTTGATTCATTAGCCTTGTAAATCAGAATCTCTCCATAATCCCAAACCAACCAAGGATGTGACTTATTCCAGAGTGAAAACTCTTCTTCGCGACTTCGTGAGTCTCCCTACCGACCTTACTGTTTATCAGCCTTGTTCTCTCCGACTTGAGTTGGAATTGTTTCTGAGGTGCACCACAGGGCTATAAAGACAAGCCTGGAGGAGCTCTCGGTCCAGAGAGGCATACTTCTGAGTGGTGGGCTGCACAGGGAAAGCCAACCCACCTAGCCATTTGAGTGGGTTATCCACTTCATGGACTCTAGGTGTCCTGTTCTGAGACAGGATCTCAATACAGTCCAGCCTGGACTAGAACGTATTTCTCCGTCTTTCCAAGACTGGGATTACAAGCTTGTACCGGGCTGAAGCTAGCGATGCTAATAACTCAAAAGTGTAAGAGTCAGCATAAAATCAAATTCTCAACGTCAGCATGCAATTCGATGTTGTGGGTCACTAATAGTGAGTGGTATTCGATAAACTGGTTTCTATTATTTTCATATCTTTCATGGAATTGGAATATTAAACTTGAAGGTAATAGAAATGAGGCTCTGAGAGAGCATCTTTAGAGCAGAGGAGACGGTCATGTAACAGGATGAAACCTCATTTGCTGTGTATGGTAGAGCCAGGAGTGACAGGTGGGATGCAGTTTCATAATTTGTACTCGAGGGATGCTGAAAACTCCAGCCAAGATAATTCTGTCTAAATTACTCAAACTGGTTTCTACAGTGAGTTTGCTTTTTAAATATTCTATAATTAAAATGCAACTCAAGGTTTATTGCTATAGCCCTGTTTGACTTGGAACTCATTATGTAGACCAGGCTGGCCTTAAAACTCACTGGTCTGCCTGCAGAATGCTAAGATTAAAGACCTGGCCTTTTAATTTTTTTAACTGTAAAATGGTTCCTGTCAGGCTCCACAATCTTCAGGTTTCCAAGACTGTTTTAGTTTTTTTGTTGTTCAGAAACAAAATGGAGGTCAGGAGATTTTTATGAGAACAAAGTGAAACTGTTCGTGGTCTATACAGGAACAATGACCAATTCCTGTCTTCTGGCTTCCAGCTTGCAGCGTCCTCCTGTGCTCACACTGCTGTTTCTCCCTGTGCTGCTCCTTAAATCATAGTCATATTTAAGGTGGAACTGACTGTGTTTGCATAGAATCTCTTGTGCAGTGTATGGCAGAGTCACCTGTCAATAAAAACCCTATGGCCAATGAGCTGAGGCAGGACTAGGAGGTGGGACATCCAGCAGAGAGGGAAAAGGGTGCTGGGGTCAGGGGGAGCAGGGGAGGTATGAATGAAAGAATTCTGGGAAATAGTCAGGGGGGAAAGATTGGCCCTGAAGCTGAAGGAGAGGGAGCCAGCCACTTGGCAGGCCTTAGGATAAACTGGTGATTAAGTTATGAGCCAGCTGGGGAACCAGCCAAAGCTTTTGGCCTCAGAATTTATTCATGAAATATTAAGAAGTCTCAGAGGCCCTACTTTGGGGAACAAAGAGGCCAGGTGGAAAAGCTCTAGGTTATAGCATTTGCCCTTTTTATTTTGTAAGTTCACTCTGGTCCATACCCTGGCTGTTCCCGAAGCCCAATCACCAACCTAGATCTGCATGAGTTTGAGAATTATCTACCTGCACTCTGGACACAGCTGTGAGATAACTCAGGTGTCTTACACACATGAAACATTGAAAATGCACTCAAAGCCCTAGCCCCAATCCTGTTCTGCATGAGTCTTAGAAGAAGCGTCTAATGGCATTCTGGACACGTGTACTGGGTAACTCCGGTATTTTAAACATCTAACACAACACATTCAAATTAAACTCAACTCATGCCCTTAATCTGCCACTTCCTTTTGAAATTAGACTCTAAACTCTGTACCAAGGGCAGCACACTGGGGCACTCACAAGCTATACTCCTGGATCTCAGAGTATGTCCTAGCACAGCAGAGTTAACTATCTAAAAGACAGAATGGACTCTTTCATGTGAGGAAGATGCTGTAGGAAAGCAGTAGCAAAGGCGGGGCTTGGTGCCCTTCCCCTGACCGAAAGGAGCCGGGGATAGAACTCTGATCTCTACCGCACACACAATCTCATTTCAGTGGCCATAAGCAACATAAGACATCTGTCAGCCTTAGAAAAGTGTTCCCTTTTCTATTATTTACAAGATTTGGGGGGGCATTACTTTTACATTTTTGGGGGGTTGAGGGCAAGGATGGAGAGGTGAGATGGGTCTCACGTCATAGCCCAGACTGTCCTGAAACTCACTATGTAGTCCAGAGTAGCCTTGAATTCACAGCAGTCTTCCAGCCATAACCGTTCAGTTTCTGAGAAGAGCGACATGAGCCACCATACCCAATCTGAAAGGTTTAAAAGTTTGTGAGGATGAGGAGAAACAGAGCTGTTCTTAGAAATACATAGCAGATGTTCTCTTAACTTATCATTGCATCTCAGAATGACTTCTTTTTAAAAAGTCAATCAGAGGCCTCCTGCAGCAGGCAGGTCCATGGGAATATATTGAAGAGGCAGGGAGGCAGCTCCCACGAGACGGTAACTCCATTTTAAGAGCAGGTTGGAACAATCTGCTGTTCCAGTCGGTGACCTGAGGTGTGCCCTCCCCTTTGGCTAGTCATCCAGAGTGAAGTCAAAGGGTTCAAAGTCTTTCCGGAAGCGGCGGGCCAGGGCCTCCTCCTCGTCCTTGCTGGTTTGACACTGCCTCCAGTCAGCCTTCTCAGGAATGTTGAGAATAGCTTCGCTGGCCAGGACCTCCCTGCAGAGAGGACAAAGAAGAGAAAATGGGAGTAGTAACTGAAAGCCACCCTTCCGGTGTTCCTCTCCAGCCACCAGCTCTCCTCAGTGTCATCTAAAGAGTGTGTGGACTGCTTACAGCTCACACTGGTCGCCTGCCCTGACTACATCTCTGCCATCCTGCTACTGAAATCACTGCCATATTAAGTGTCCTCTCCCACCCCTTTTATTTCTCCTTTCCTGGAACAACTTGGAACCACCATATTAATACTTAGGGAAGGACACCAGATACAAACTAGAGGACAGCCCCAGGTGTCAGAAAGTCAGAGACAGAGTTCCAGTCCACGCGCTGGTACTTCATGTCTATGACTTGATTCCCTCACTTACAAGACCACCCTCCTTACAGGACGTCGTACAGAAGCTGTATAATCAGAGCACATGCCCAGCTGCGATTCTATCTTGCCTTAAGCTAGAGTTTTCACCCAGTAGACTGAGTTTGCTGAGGGCTTGGTTCAGAATCACACGTTATACCCACGCTGACTTAAAGTTCTTCTACCTGTCCTCCTAGTCCCCTCATTTGTATGAGTAAACGAGAGAAGTTCAATGTGAAGAAAACAACTTATAGAGACACATATACACGCAGCTTCTAAGTTCTCTATTTTTACTTTTATATATTTTTACTTTTAACTTACTTTAATATGTTAGAAACAATCCTATTGGGCTCATTTCAACTTTGAAGGTATAGTTAAGTAGAAAAAAGCAGAAATGAATCACAGTGATCCCCTGAAAGTCAAAGGACCTAGACTCAAACAATGCCCAGCAAACCACGAGCATTGTTTCTTCATATGTAAAATGCAGATACAACCATTTTCCCTATTAAGTATAAAATGTATCAATTGTACATTAGTATTCTGAAAATTTTCAGTGTTGAAACATAAACAACTACCATGATCACAAAAAGATGTGGGCTGTACATGGCTGTGTATACTGGCATTGCTTGCCTATGTCCCCACTGTGCATATCCGCATCTGTTGCTAAGGCAGTAAGATTAAGAAAAGATTGGGGCTGGAGAGATGGCTCAGTGGTTAAGAGCACCGACTGTTCCACCAGAGGTCCAGAGTTCAATTCCCAGGAACCCCATGGTGACTCAGAGCCATCTGTAATGGGATCCGATGCCCTCTTCTGGTGAGTCTGAGGACAGCTACGGTGTACTCACATAATGTACTCGCATACATTAAGAAAAGACAGTGAGAGGAGCAGATGCTTGTTCCCAGCTGCGTTTGGTGGCTGTATCCCACAAGGCGGTCCCTTGAAGGCTCCCACATTAGTGTAGGACAGGCTGGAGGCCATTCACAGCCTGGTGTGAACACTTGAGTGCTCAGAGGACAGCTGCCAATCAGAGATCAGCAGCAGACAACCGCTGTGTGCATTTCTGCTTCCCTCCACATGGGCTCTCAGAATGATGCAGAATAACAAGGTTAAAGACCTCCATCTTGGTGTGCACCACGCTAAGGTTTGAACCTTCAACTGTGAGACCATGGGCCTGCTACTTAACTTACCTTAAGGTACAATATGCAGTAGTGTAGTCACTAGCCAGGTGTGGCTATTTAAATTAAAACTCACTTCCATTATCCCTTTATCTTTTTTTACTCTATGTATTTATTTGTATGTGGGTTCACGAATGCCATAGAACCCGTGGTCAGAGCATGCATGGTTGGGCATCAGTTATCCCCTACCATGTAGATCCTAAAGATCAAACTACATCACTAGGAGTGGCAACAAGCTGTCTCCCTCACGGCCCCTCAGTCTCACTTTGAAGGACCCGACAGCAGTGTAGCTCGGGGCTATTGGATTAGTGCAGCTTTCCAGTGCGTTTCATGTCTGTATGGAGGCCTGCTGGGATGACAGGATATAAACAACACTACTGGAAGGTTGAATGCAGCAATGCCCGGCAAGGTCTTGCCTGTGTCTGACCCAGCACATGCTCAGTGGCCGCCCTGTACTCCACCAGGAGCTCCCGTTGGTGTCTTTCCCTCTGCAGTTTCCCATATATTCACTCTCAGCCTTTCGTGGAGCCTCTCATGTGGCAGAAATGAGCTCTTCCTTCTCTAAGTTTCTAAGTACACTGTTCCTTGTTCATGGTACTTCCAATTCTCCGGCCCAAGGCTGTAGCACTGCTCTGCTCCAAGACTCTAAGCTTCTCGCGGCTGGACCACTCCCTAGTTGGTTTTCATAACCATCCATGTAGCCAGTCACCACATTTATAACACATCAAATGAAATACAATAAATACAGCGAAAACATACAAACCTTCCAAATTGCAAAGGAAAATTCTTTTTAATTCTGTGGAAAAGCTTTTCTCCTGTGTCGAGTTCAACATAAAAATATGCTGCTCCTGGCTGTGCAATCTAAAGTAAGCAGAAATGTATAAGGACAAATAAGAATTTTTAAAAGGTGCAACACACCACAGGCGCTAGTGTTTAAAATGCCAATACATCCCAGTGATACCCATCCTTCTAAGATCCCATCTTAGGAGGTGTCTCCTTGTTTGTTTAATTCATATGTGTTTATATATGTGTACCTGTTCCCATGTGTGAGATTACATGTGCAGGTGTGTCCATGGCCTGTGGTGGCCAGATGATGACACTGGGTGGCTTTTTCAGTTCTTGTCACCTCATGTTTGAGGCAGGGTCTCTCCCACTGAGCCTGCAGCTTATCGATTTAGGCCGAGATGCTGTTGTTTCTCCCTCCTCAGCACGTGGATCACAGGCACATGCCCCAGCTCGTGACCTTTACACGGCTGCTGGAGCTCACACTCAAGTCCTCAGAGCCATCTTCCCAGCTCCAGGAAAAGTCTAATTCTTTACTCTTCTAGGGAAGCACTGAAACTTCCCTACAATGACGTCTTCACCTCTAGTCTTACCAATGTCCTGTATTCTAGTACCAAACGGTCCGCTACTTAGTACCACTGGCTCAACATGTCGAGAACCAAGTCTTAACTCCTCCCTGAACACTACCACCCCTCCCTGACTCACCTGTTTGATGTCTGAGTGTTCTGGAATCTCCAACAGCTCTATCTGCTGCTCCTGTGCCTGGGTAATGAAGGCATCTTTAATGTCATCTGTAGCACAGCAGCTGAGGGGCACAGGAATGACCTGGGTTGGTGTGGGAGGAATAGAAGAAACTCTTTGTATTGGTTCCAAAGAAGATGAGTCTTTGAAGTCTTGATGAAGTAGCAAAGCCATCACTGGGGTGGAGAAACACCCCTCAGCACAGATTCTCCTCAGGCCAAACAGCCTGCACTGGACTGCTTGTAGGACTTAAACTTATGAGAGCTGTTACATATGGGAGCCAATCTGTTATTAGGAAACACTCAAGAGAGACTTCTTTGTCTCTAAGCCTTTGCCAGCTCCTGCATAATGTATGTGGCAGAGTCGGGCCCATTTGAACACTTAACAAATGCGCCAGGAAGACACTACCACCCAAGAGACAAATCTCTCAAATTCCAAAGTACCCCCATGCTAGCTGGAAACTATTTCCTACCTCTAAGTCTTCATTCATGCTGGGCTTCCCCAGGAACTAAGCCACATCTTACCCAGCAAAGTCCAGGTCCTCGCCTCCCTTGGAGCCTTGCTTAACTATCTACTGTCTCTACCCAGGGCACGAGCCGTCCTGCTGCTCAGTCACCTGCAGCGTGGACGCCTCTGGGATTATCAACAGATGCTCCCAGCCCTCTAAATGACCACCATGAAAATATCATCATAAAAATAACATTAAATGTTCTAATACTGAATTAAAATTAAATACTAAAGTCATCATTATTTAAATTTATCAATCTCAAGGTCCCCACAGTGATTTCTAAGTTCCTGGGCAGAAAACACATACCTGAAGCTGGAGGTGATGGCTCCTATAATTTCTTTCAAATAGAACACAACGCTTCCCCCGACTCTTAAAGAAGCGTTGCAGAGTAGCCTTATATTTCTCCACTTCTTCCACCACCTCTGCCGAGAGCTCCACAACGGACTGGTAGTGTCCAATGGGCAGGATGAGGACATGGTCATCAGATAAGCCTCCTTTGGCCAGGGCAAGGTAGCACTGAAGAATCACAGAAGCAAGACAGCAAGCCTATATGTATGATCATCCAGAGAGAAACCCTACACACACAGTGAGCCTGAGGTGCAGTAGAAAATGCTCAAGATGTTGCCCCCTTCCACCCAGGACAGGATGGCAGGATCTTGCTATGTTGTACAGGGCAGCCTCAAATTCAATCCTCTCAGCTCAGCATCCAAGCTCTGGGGCTATAGCCCTGGACTAATACACCCAGTCCAAGATAGTCTTTTGTTTGCTTGTTTTGTTGTTGTTTTAGTTTGTTTGCTTGCTTGTTTTTTGTTTGTTTGTTTGTTTGTTTTGAGATAGGGTTTCTCTGTATAACAACCCTGGCTTCCTGGAACTCATATTATAGACTAGGCTAGCCTTGAACTCACAGAGATCTATCTGCCTGTCTCTGCCTCCTGAGTGTTGTGATTAGAGACATGACCCAGCATGCCTGACCCAAGATATTCTTAAAAGAACTTATATTTTAAAAGATTTGATTTTAAAGGTTAGAACAGGAGCTGGAATGGCTCAGTGGCTAAAAGCACTGGCTGTTCTTCCAAAGGACCTAGATTCAACTCCTGTAATGCCAGTTTCACGGAATCCAATGCCCTAACTGGTCTCTACAGGCAACAGGCATACCCATATACTTAACACATACATACATACATACATACATACATACATACATGATTTTAAATGCTAAAACAGCATTTTAAAAAAACATTTATTTATTACTATATGTAAGTATAGTATGTGGGTGCTGGGATTTGAACTCAGGATCTCCAGAAGAGCAGTAGGCGCTTTTAACCGCTGAGCCATCTCTCCAGCCCCTAGAACAGCATTTTAAAATATCTTCTAAAAAATGGGGTCAGTTTTAACAAATTTCCATGAAAATAGCAAATGAACTAGAGGCATTTGAAGGGTTTTGGTTTTAAATGCTAGAGTTCAAAAAGACTATTCGGGCTATCCCTCCCAGGATCAAAACTTTAAAGCAATCTTCAGTTACTATCACTTTCTCTTCAACCACAAAAAGATATTACTTCTTATTTCAAAATGACTCCTTCCTTCTTCCCCAAGTATATCCAACCCTGCATCTCTATCTCCAATACACTTCCGGGCTCACAGAAAAGGCTAAGGTAACATGGTAGCATGAGTCTTCCTGCAGCTCTGAGGTGCTGACTAAATTCCACAAAGTGAAAGGAATAATATGGAAATTGTATGAAAAGAAAAACCTCAAACTCAGACATATACAAAGAGACAGAGAACTCTGTTTTCCAACAATGACTGTCAGTCAGTCTTTAAGAGCAACACACATATAAGCACGGACACAAAATAAATCCTAAAAACAAAACAAAAGCCAACCTGTAAGTCAGGTGAGGAGGCTCACGCCCTCACCCCAGCACTCAGCCAAGTGAGGAGGTTCACACCCTCACCCCAAAACTCAGTCAGGTGAGGAAGTTCACGCCCTAATCCCACACTCAGTCAGGAGAGGAGGCTCATGCCCTCACCCCAGCACTCAGTCAGGAGAGGAGGCTCATGCCCTAATCCCACACTCAGTCAGGTGAGGAAGTTCACGCCCTAATCCCACACTCAGTCAGGTGAGGAAGTTCACGCCCTCACCCCAGCACTCAGTAGGTAGAGAATCAGAGTTCAGCCTCAGCCCTGGCCAAACAGTAACAATAACACAGAAACAAAGCCATCCAAACGAGCAGTGCTGCTCTAACAGTCACTGTGTGACAGGAAGATGCTCTGAGTGAGCAGGCAAAAGGACTGTCGGTATAGGCAAATACACAGGGACTTATAAAAACTATACCTTTAGTGTGGTGGTCCCAAAGCTGAAGCTAAGTAAGAAAGTACGGTGGCAACATATATGCTTGCTACAAACCAAAGCATGACCCCGTTGATGTACTGACAGGGAACTAAACACATCTTCAGCTGATTTCCCATGGGACTTAAGTTCACCAAACCTCAAGGAGCAGGACACAGTGACACAGGACACGGTGACACACACTTACAGTCCTACCTACTTTGGAGGCAAAAACAGGGGGATCTCAAATTTAAGGCTAGCTTAGGTACCAGAGGAAGAGCCTCGTCACCAATAACCAAGCAACATCCTCAGAGGCACAGAGAGCTTTTTACGAATACCCATTTTACTGAATTTGTTTGAAAAGGTTACTCTAGAAACTTCTGTTTTCTAGCCTTTCCTTTGCCACAGGCCACTGCCATGGGCATCAGCTTTATCTTGTGATGTGTATTCTATAGCTATGTAAAGGCTAAGCAGCTGCCCACACCTCTAATGTACGTCCAGATCTCCTGCACCGTTTCCCACTTTCCCAATCTGTCCCACCCTTTCAAGCTCTTCTAACTATTTCACACTTGAGTGGTCTCTAACCATGTAAATGGATAAAAGCCTAAATGAAAGTTCCCTGTGTAGAATACATGGCTGTGCAGCCATCATCCTGGACTCAGCAGACTCTTCCCTTTCCACACCACTGGCCTACTTTATGTACCTTCCTGAAGGAAGGAAAGCAGAGCAATAGCAGAGAAAGCCGGAGGGAAATGTAATAAGGGAAAAGCGAGAGCAATGGCTGCAAGTAAGACTGAAAGCCCCTTTGCTAGAGACTCAGAAGCCCAGAAAAGGGCAGGGGAGGGCAGCGTAGATTTGACTACCAGGTAGGCCCTGGTCTAGGTGAGAATGCTCAAATACTTTGCGCTTGGGAGCCTGGTCAAACGCATGCTTGAAGACACCTTTTGCTGGCTTCAGACACACAGGAACAGTTTCCTTCATCATCCCCAGGCCCATTTCCTGGGGAATGCACTGTGGGAGCAAAGAAAGAACATTTCTCCCCAAGGCCAAGAGGAGCATGAGGCCAAGACACCGCTCCAGCCCCTCCTCCTCTCCCATGCTCTTATGCTTCCCAAACAAAAGGCAGCTCACAGCCTACCTCACTACAGGCTGTGTGTGAGAGAAGACTGGCTACAGGTGATCCAGTGAGGTGGGGGCCCAAAGCTGACCTAAAAAGAACACACCCACAAAAGTAAAAGCCTGCCAGCTTGCTCTCAGAGTTCATCCAAGGCCTTTCAAGCCAACTGTGTGTGTCACAGGCCTTTACTCCAGAACACCTTCCTGGACAGGGTGCTAATAATTAAGATGTAAAACATAAATAGGTAAGTCCAGGCCTCTTCAGTTTGAAAGGAAGTGAAAATCAAAGTGAAACTCTGGCTGGTCTACAGGAAGCCACAAAAAAAGGAACTCTCAGATTGTTAGATGAAGAGGACAGTCACCTTTAGAAACCAAAATTAGAAGAAATCAATGAAAACCAGATGAGCAACACCAGTCTGCAGAAGTGTTACACAGAAAGCTGGCCTTCAAGAACATCCAGTGTAGTCATGGGGGGCTGGAGTGTAACTGTAACCCTGGTGATTAGCAGTTTCACTGAAGTCAAAGAAAAAGACATATCTTTACAGAGCCTGAACTGAGTTCTGAAGCTGAGCGACTTCCCTGAGACTCAGTGTTCAGCAGGGATTCATCTAGCCTGGTCACCATACTAAGGATCATCAGCTCCATTGACTGATTCAAGGCCTGCCAATCATGTGACTAAAGTCATTTTCCTAGATACATCAAGTATGGTACATAGTCGCAAAGCTACATACTCCTGATAGCTTGGTTGCCATTTGCCAACTGAAATGAACTAAAACCCCCAAAAGAGGACACACCTGTGAGGAATTTTTGATTAATCTGAAGTGGAACAATCTATATCTACCATTTGAGTTGGAAAAACCCACCTGTAATGTGTGCCATGCCTTCTGCTGAATACTATGTGAGGACACGGAAGAAGGAAGCTTTTGTTCCTTGTCTGTTTGCTTTCACACTGACAACAAGTCTATTCCTTCACTAGCATTAAAGTCATTAGAGTACTCAGGGATTCCAATGTTATACTGAAGGCCAGCTACGATATCCAGCCTCATGGACTGAATGACGACTGGATTCTATGACCTGCCATAGGTAGACGATTATTGTTGGACTAGATGAACCACAGCCTGTAAGTAATTCTAATAAGTCACCATTCAATATGTAGAGAAACTTATTCTATAATGTTACTCCAGAGAACCCTCACTAGTACAATCCTTGACTGGAAAACTGAATTTATCATTTTAATCTTTCTTATGCTTAATGAACTTCAGTTCCGAGGGATATTTTTGGCTTGTGTTTGTTTGTTTGTTTGTTTGTTTGTTTTTTAAAGAAAAAGCCTTACTCTGAAGCCCAGCCTAGCCTAGAATTTTTTAGGTAGTACACGCTGACCTTGAATTTGTGACAATCCTCCTGCCTCAGCTTCCTGAGTGCTGAAATTACAGGCATAAGTCACAAGACCACGCAAGCTAACAATATCAACATTTTAAACCTAGTATTCGTATATAAACACATGATCCCCTTCTCTTTTCACTATTTAAAACAGGGAAAACTGAGGAATATTTAAAACAGTGCGAAATTAAAAGAATCAATACCTCATGAAACATAGATGAATCTAAGACATATACAGAAGATTAATCCTATGGAAGGAGACAGAGAAGGAGTGCTCAGGAAACTGATTCCACAACACTATAGTGCCTATAACCAAAAAGGCAGACAACAGGCTAAGGATGTATCTCAATGGCAGAGTTCTTATTCATCATGCACAAGACCCTGGCTTCAGTCTCCAACATGCTCAAGAGGAGAAAAAAAGACTTTAAGTAATATTGACGTGAATGTGCAAAGGTCAATCTCTCATAATGTTGCTGATGGGAGCATAAAACAATGTAGTAATTTTGGAAATCAGTTTGACAAATTCCTAAAAAGTTAAAACCAAGCTAGAGAGAGAGCTGAGCAGTCAAGAGCGCAGGTTGTGCTCAGAGGACCTGAGTTTAGTTCCCAACAACCGTGTCAGGAGGTTCACAACTTCCTATAGTTCTAGCCCCAGGGATCCTCAGGCTCCGGCACCAGCACACACACACACACACACGCACACACACACACACACACACACACACTGCATTACATGATTTCAGTTAAATGTCTAAAACCCCACAAACCTAAAGATACAAAGTATGCAAGTGGTGGCCAAGGCTGAGAATAGAATTTATATTGAAATTAATATAAATGTGTCTAGGAAATTTTACTGGGCTGATGGAAATACTTTAAACCCCCATTTCATATTTTCTTTTTTTGAGACAAAGGTCTCTCTGTGTGATGCTGGCTGTCCTGGAAGTTGCTATGTAGACAGATTTGCCTTGAGCTCAAGACATCACCTACCTCTGCCTCCTGAGGACTGGGACTAAAAGCATGCAACATCACATCGGGAATCTAAACCGCTGGTAGGTGATGGTTTCATAATTCAATAAGTTTATTGAGTATCAATGAACTGTACACTTAAAATGTGAAAATTGTCTAGGAGTGTTGTTTCACACCTTTATTCCCAACAATTGCCAGAGACAGAGACAGCTTAGTCTAGTGAGTTCCAGGACAGTTAGAGCTATGTAGAAAGACCCTGACTCACAAAGAAAGGAAAAAAGTAGGTGGGGTAAATTTGATACGCGGGTCATATGCCATGTAATGTTAATAAAAACCGAGTGCCAGCTTTCCCTTCTCTGCTGGCCTTGCCTGCTCTGCCGGCCTTTCCTTCTCTGCCGGCCTTTCCTTCTCTGCTGGCCTTGCCTGCTCTGCTGGCCTTGCCTGCTCTGCTGGCCTTTCCTTCTCTGCTGGCCTTGCCTGCTCTGCTGGCCTTTCCTTCTCTGCCGGCCTTTCCTTCTCTGCTGGCCTTGCCTGCTCTGCTGGCCTTTCCTTCTCTGCTGGCCTTGCCTGCTCTGCTGGCCTTTCCTTCTCTGCCGGCCTTTCCTTCTCTGCTGGCCTTGCCTGCTCTGCCGGCCTTTCCTTCTCTGCTGGCCTTGCCTGCTCTGCTGGCCTTTCCTTCTCTGCCGGCCTTTCCTTCTCTGCTGGCCTTGCCTGCTCTGCCGGCCTTTCCTTCTCTGCTGGCCTTGCCTGCTCTGCTGGCCTTTCCTTCTCTGCCGGCCTTTCCTTCTCTGCTGGCCTTGCCTGCTCTGCTGGCCTTTCCTTCTCTGCCGGCCTTTCCTGCTCTGCTGCCCAGCTATGGGAGTGACTCACATGTGTGCCAATGTTGACCACCAGGTGCTTTTCCACTTCAGGGCTGGCGAGGCAAAACCAACAAGGGCCTGGAGGCTGAGCTGCACGGGAAAGAAAGGCAAGCGTTGTTATGGTCCAATCACAGACATACCCTCCACAAGCTTCCTCGTGGCTGGAGAGATGGCTCAGCAGGTAAAGGTGCTTGCCACACAGGCCTGACAACGTGAGTTCCATACCCAAACCCATAGTGAAGGAGAACCTCTCACTCCCACGGCACACATGCATGCACGCACACACATACACACACACACCAACAACAGTACTAACAAACACTTTCAACAGAGAATTAGTTGCTATTATTCACTGCTGTCTCATCTGTCAGACCGCAAAGACTGCCACAATGGGTGGGACTTGTGTTTCTCATTATGACTGCCAATGCCTGGCACCTCTGTCAATGAAACTAAACCTCCCTTTGAAGCCCTCTGAGTTGATAATCGATCCACAGGTAGGTGGTCCACAATAGATCATCTCGGAACTAAAGCAGCATACAAACTGTCACTAGCCCACAATGAGAGAACACTCATCTAGATGGGGGACGGTCAGGCACCCCAATTCTAGTCCTAGCTCTGACGTCAGCTAGCCACACAGCCGTGGGTCTACCTTCCTAGGTTCAGATTCTCCTCTTTAAAACAACAGGGCGAAGAAAGACATTCTCAGTGAGCAGCCTGGCAGTCCTTCTCCTCAGCTTCCGTCTGCTATGAGTGCATGAGCTCACGTCAGTTTTATACTTACCGTGCTTTAGACAGGCAGAAAGAGCTTTTCTCGCATCCTACAGGAAGGGTCTCAGCCCAGATTCGGGCCATTTGTAGATGATTCTATTTTCACCTTGCTCCTAGTGGCTCTGTAAAGTTTCTCTTTGCCAGAAGATGCTCTTAGCAATGCAACTTTCCAAACACACTCCCAACGAGCTACTGCTCTCAGGGGAGCAGGTACTTACGAGGCTTGCGAGGCTGCTTAGCGTGGGGAGGCCTGGTATCCCTGCCTGTGGACGGCCGCTTCCTTCCCTGCTTTTCACTCAAATCGAAGAAGAACTGACAGGCTGACTCTTCCTGCAAGGGTAGACGGGGAGGATGTTACTCAGGGAGCCCAGGGACAAGTGACAGAGCAGCAAGCAGAGGGAAGTCCTTGCCACTCACATCTGCTGCCTCTCAGCCCTTCCTTCCTAGTCTAGGGAAGACGCACACCCCAACCCTGATGCCTGTGGGACTCTCAGGCCCACATCTCAACAAGCTTATTCAAAACCATTACCAAATCTATCTCTTCTGAAAAATAAGTTAAACACAAGATACAGAGCAATTTTCCACTAGGCCAGAGCAGTATGAACCAAGTCCATTCATCTCCTTTCTCTCCCAATAATGGCGTGAACAGCTCTGAAATTTCAGAACGAAGCAAGTCTGATCCAACTTCAACTGAAGGGGAGAGAGGATGAGCCACTTGGGGCAAAGGCAAAAAGAGGGGGCAGAGAAGATTTTGGAGTGACAGAAAAGTCCAAGAAAACAGACCATGAACCCTAACAAGGAAATTGACCAATCAGCCTTGCTTTAGTGGAGAGAAAATCAATTACTAAGGTCAGCTATTAACAAATGTCTTCAGCGCCAGGGCCAGGAAGCTGGAGTGGGTGGGTTGGGGAGCAGGGGGCGGGGAGAGGGAATTTTTGGAGGGAAAACTAGGAAAGGGGATAGCATTTGAAATGTAAATGAAGAAAATATCTAATAAAATATATTTTAAAATAGCAAACAAAGAAACAAAAAAAAAACCAAATGTCTTCAAAGTAAATCTCGACTAGAAATTATCACAAAATCATAAATTTCTGCCACCAACAGATCCTTGCCTCAAAAACTGAGAATAATCAACTTCAGACAAGGAAAAACAGTATGAATCACCTTAGACAAAGACTCAGCATAGAGCTGTTAGCCCCAAATACACTGTAAAAATGAGCTTGATTTCCGACTCTGACGCCGCCTCTTTATTTTTGGTTTTACGAGACCTAGTTTCTCTGTGTAGCCGTGGCTGTTCTGAAACTCACTCTATAAATCCTGCTAGCTGAGAAGTCAGAGATCCTCCTGGCTCTGCGACTGCCTCTGCTGGAGCTAAAGGTATGTGCACCTACCACTGGGCAGGATTTTCTAAATATTACCATGATTTGCCAAGAGGAAAAACATTAAGAGCCAAAAACTGAAATTGTTCTATGTATGAAACGATAAGCAAGAAAGGCCCACAGCTGGATCCTACCTGAGGGGCGGGAATGTGTTTCCCTCCGGCTGCCTGCTTCCCAGAGTCTCGGTAAGGGTTCTCGGTGACGTCCGGAGGCTGCTTTACCAGTTCGGCTACAGCCATCAGCTTCATGGGAACAATACTGAAGGCATAAAGATACTTGAGGGGGAAAAAGAGAGAGTGTAATGTCAGGGAAAAGGCTTGTGTCTCACTGTGACCAATCATGATGACAACGTCTCTGAAAGTCTCGACTGTCGTGGCGCTACAGCAGTGTAGCACGTGCTGATCCGACGGCCTCTGCAATGGCTACAGAGGCTCACACAGTAATGAGTAACAGGTCAAAGCTCCAGCCCTCACTTGGTTCCTCACTTGGAGACGGGTACAATGGCAACCCTTACTGCAAGGGGACTTGTTCTATCAGCCTTGAAGACAAACTGTTCCTGTCACTGCATCTTTTGCTCGGTTGACTTTTGTCAATAGAACCACGGAACTCCAATTCCATCTTCTTAATGAACATTCCAACTGGAAAGGTAAGCCTGCCCCTCTGACACAATTCTCTCATAGGCTGATACCTTTCCTTAGGGACTAGCAGCAAACGAGAAAACAAAACATATATTTTATAAATCAAAAACTTTAGGCATAAATATATGTTTTACCTCAACAAAATAATGGAACTTGAAGTCATAGGATAGATTTTACCTTCTGGTTAACTGGGGTGGGGGGACCGATATTTGATAGACTCAGTCCGAGTATAGAAAAGGGAAAAAGAGAAACATTCACTGCTGGGAAGGCTGTGGCCTGGAACACAGTTTTGAGGCGAATGGTGCCTGTCAAGTTAACACTGTGACTACGATGAGCTGGCTAATGCATCTCTGGGACTGAGTAAGAGACACAACCACAGAACTCTGCTCAGCGGGAAAGGTCAGCTAAAGTCTAGCCCTGCTAAGAATGGGCTTCAAAGCTTAAACTACAGCAAAGTGCAGGAGTTTTCTTATCTTATGAGCACTGCCTCCGATGTGCTATTTGGAGCAATCGGCCACAGAGGACGATCACTACCTGTCTCATGTTTCACTGATCACTCTGTCTTAGCAAGAGCAAAGCATTCCCACGGAAGTGAGAAATACAACCTATTTTTCTGGTTTTATTTTCTTTCACCATCTGCACTATTTTCTGGATTTCAGGTATAACTACTAATTCAAAAAACCAAGGAAGTAATATACATACATACATGCATGCATACATGTTTTGTTTTGATTGTTGTTATTGTTACAGGGTCTTATATAACCTTGGATGGCCTAGAACTCACAGAGATCTGCCTGTCACTACCTCCTGAGCGCTGGGATTATAGGTGTGCACCACTATGCCTAGTTTGGAAAATACTCCCCACAGGATTTTATTATTCCAGCTCACTAAAGCTGCTGGAAGGAGGTATGCACATCTCCTGAAGCAAGCTCCTGTGTAGCAACAGAGGCAAGCACATGGATTTGGAAAAAAGGAAGGCCTCTCCTGCACTGGCATATCCCAGGGAGCCACGCCTTTCTCTAAGACCGCCTACAAACCACTCAAGGAAACCTAGCCTTTACAAGGAGCCACTGAAGCTGCTGGAACTCGGGGACTACAGAGGGATCTCAAGGCCAGAAGCTCTGAAGGCCAAGTAACCCACCAACCACTCAAATCTTTACCTTCTTCTTTTCTGGATTTCCAACATTCGCCAGCGCTATGAAGCGAGTGGCATGCTGCGCGCTTTCTTGTAGAACAACATGGTTTCTGAAAGGTATGGGAAAGGGAACAGATCTCCATCACTTTACTTTATAAAACAATAGGTCTCATTATGGCATGTTCTGACAGGAATCTATACTTTGCTGTAATTTCTTCCCCCTCCCAGGGCCACCTGCCCCAGGTTATCTTCCTTCTTTCGCATCATCCTAATGAGACTAGAGACAGTGCTGAGGGATGGGAAGAAGGACGTTTAAATGCTGCTGGTGGACTGTGAAACTGAGCAGCATTACGGGGCGTCTCACATGCCACAGTCAGAGCCACCCAGCACGTGACCTTCGGTGCCACTAGGCTTATGCTCAAACACCTCGTCCTGCTTACTGCTATACTCTTCACTTGGAACAGTGGAGTGGCCCAGTGAGCCGATCCATGAACGGGGTTTTAAATGGTGCACATACACAATGGGATAAATAAAATCAAAAGCAAGCCATCTGCAGGAAAAGGACTGAACCAGAAATTGTTATATAAAGAGACACAAACTTAGAAAGACAAATACTCCACATTTTCTATAAAACCTAGATTTAAAAGTGTGTGTGCATGTGCGCGCTTATGTGAAACCAGACAGTGAGAGGAAGGGGGGATGGACAGAAGCAGGGTCATGGCTATCATTTTACTTTTGATTTGTAACTGTGAGGTAGGTAAGATTCTATAGGGTCATGATAAGAGCAAAAGTCTTGCATTCATTACAGGTCATGTGACCTTGGTGGGATTTAAGTATCCCTAACCTTATAGGGCCAATGTAACAAAGAAATGAGATGACACCTTTGAAAAGAACCACAGCTCCTACTTTTGCTCTTTAAAACGGTGTAAAGTGAACAAAATGATTTCTGGAGCCAGATGATGGAGGTGTGAGGACTCTCAGATGCTGGTGGAGGTATGAGGGCTCTCAGATGATGGTGGAGGTATGAGGGCTCTCAGATGATGGTGGAGGTGTGAGAGCTCTCAGATGATGGTGGAGGTGTGAAGGCTCTCAGATGATGGTGGAGGTGTGAGGGCTCTCAGATGCTGGTGGGGGTGTGAGGGCTCTCAGATGCTGGTGGGGGTGTGAGGGCTCTCAGATGCTGATGGGGGTGTGAGGGCTCTCAGATGCTGGTGGGGGTGTGAGGGCTCTCAGATGCTGATGGGGGTGTGAGGGCTCTCAGATGCTGATGGGGGTGTGAGGGCTCTCAGATGCTGATGGGGGTGTGAGGACTCTCAGATGCTGATGGAGGTGTGAGGGCTCTCAGATGATGGTGGAGGTGTGAGGACTCATTTTACTACTCTCTTATGTAAGAACACATGAAAGCAGTGAGACTAAGTATGTTCTAAGCTGAGCAGATATGCATCAAACACTAAAACATAGTATACTTTGATTTTTAAAAATAGTTGACATGTCATAGAGACATTGTAAAACAGTTTTGTTTTGTTTAGTTTTTCTATGTTTAAAAGTATGCTACACTAATCAACATTTATAACTGAAGTAAAACAAATGTGAGTAAAAGAAATTTCTGAGGTGCTGGAGGGTGAGTCTCAGTACAAATTCTTGGTGGGCAGAGATAAACAAACGCCCCAGTCTATAGCCCAGGCTGGCCCTGAGCTCACTGAAGTCCTCCTACTTCAGCTTGCAAGTGTAAGGGGTCACAGGCAAGCAGCCCATCCAGACCCATGGAAGTTCCTGATTCACACAGTGAAACCCCTAACGCCACAGCGACTATGCTGACCGCTGAGTACTCCAGACTAAATAAAGACTGTATGCTGGTTGGACCTGGTGAAAGCAGGGCCTAACCAACTGTGGTAGCACATGCCTTTATCCCAGCACTCTGGAGACAGAGGCAAGTGGATCTCTGTGAGTTCAAGGATAGCCTGGTCTACAAAGTAAGTTCTAAAATAAGCAGGGCTACATAGAGAGGCCCTGTCTCAAAACAAACAAACAAACAAACAAAAACCCAAAAACCAGGCCCTAATACTCTATGATGGCCACCCAGCACTGTAATAGTAAACCCTAAACTTTAGAATCTTATAGTCTAACTCCTTTATCTCAGGTTAGGAAACTTATGAGTGTGGTGCCTCAATAGGAAATGACCTCCAGAGGGTCACGTGGTTTTGAACACTTGGTCTCCAGCTGGTGGTACTATTTGGGGCAGTTTCTGTAACTCCCTGGGAGGTGGAGCTTAGTTGGAGGAAATACGCCACTGGGGATGGGCTTTGAAGGTTTATAGCCTTGGCCCACTTCCTGCGTTATCACAGGGAAAGTAGGATCAGTCAGCTCCCTGCTTCCTGCTGCTACGCTATGTCTTCCCTCCAGGACGGATTCCCCTGGACTTATAAACTAAAACAAACCCTGTCTTCGGTAGGTTGATATTTTACTATAGCAACAAAAATGAAACTAACACAGTGCCCGTCTTAGACTCGAAGGAACCAAGATACATGGCTAAAAGCGAACAAGAGCTGGGAGTTTATAGAGACCCCTGGAGATGCTGCTCACCGGTACGGAAGCCTCTCATAATACGACTTTTCCAAAGCAGCAAAATGATACCTCGGTTTCAAGCTCACGGCGAGGCTGGAGATCAAAGCTGAGCCACAGTTTTTGGTGTCTACTTCTCCCTAGTAAATGGGAACTTGGTTATTGACACAGATTCAGGAATTATAAAGAAATGTAAAGAAACAAAAAACACGTTTTGATATATCTTTCAAATTTACACACAGATGTGAATTTGCAGTGAACTGCATACCTAGGCAATCAAACATGTAAGAACACTGGAATATTATAATTACAGAAATGACACAACTGTTGGAAACCAGAGGGTACAAGGTAAGGCAATCCCTTCATAGTAACCTCTAAAACAAACTTTAAGACTTCTTTTGAAAAGAGGTCTCTATAAACTACAAACTACAAACTACATCTGCATAATACGATTTATAGTGCACGTGTATCACACAGAGTAAGCTGTGGTCAATGCAGAAAGTAAACACTAACACTTAGAGCACCCAGGCTCCAGCGAACAGTCAAGGGCCTCAGAACCACACAAGCTGTCCTGCTGTTCAGACAAGGAAATGGCACAGCCACACCGATGCTGGAGAGCTTACCGGTGCTTTAACCCAGCACCCGGGAGGCTGGAGGCCGACGCAGGCAGATCTTTATAAATTCAAGGACATCCTGGTCTATATGGCAAGTTCCAGGACAGCCAGGGCTATATAGAGACCCTGCCTCAAACAAAACAAAACAAACAGAAGCTTGCAAGTAAAATATTGTCATGGTAGATTTGCTCACAGAATACTCCTAGCTCTCACCTTATGTTTGCTAAAGAAAGGTGACTGACCTTGAACTTGGTTGTAGTATCACAAAGATAGCCAAGTATATTGCTTTCTTCCTCATAAAAATCTTATATGGCTGTTTACAAACTCTGACCAAAGTCTCCCCCCCTACTGCCCTATGCTGGCTTTTGCTCTCCCAGAATGAGGGGCACCCTTTCTAGAAGGGAAGGAACCACAGCTGGTAAGGAAACTAGGCTCTTGGTTGTCAAACACTCTCCCTGATGACACTGGCATCCTGCTGACTTTTATGATCACAGACACTTAGTGCTGAGTCAGGGAGGACGGGTCTACACACAGGTCGCTCTGGGACAGCACTGAATTCGGGATCCAGTTGTGAGGGTTTATTCCCAGATTCAGTCTTACATTCCCCTCCACTGAGGCTCAGCTGATGCTTTCTACCCTTACACAACCTTCCCAAGGTCTTCTTAGGCATTGTTATGTCATAGTTTACAGTAACTGCCCCTTCTCAGGACTATTAATAAAAATACAGGGGTGGCCTCCAGGGCATTCCAGATTTGTGTCCATAACAGAAATTCAGGCTCAGCACCTTGTTCCCTATCTGTAAATATTTACACTATTGGACTCAATTTCACAATGACCTGATTTTGAAATATACTGTGATAGCCAAACCCAATATTCTGGAACGGAAGGGGAAATAATGCAACTGGAGGGATGCCAATAGCTATAGATCTCTCCACTGGGAATTAATAAACTTACAAAATATACAAAGAAGGCTAAGGGAGAATACTGGTAGAGAACGTAATTCCAGGAACCATTTGCTTATAATTAAGATTCCACAATCTTATCTGCAAATTATATTTTTATGAGATCAACTGTTTTTGTCAGTAGATGTACATTACAGAATCTTGAATTTTTTTCACAAAATGTTTCTAGTAAAAGGTACTAAGAGTTAACATATTCAAAATAGAGAGAAAAACTTTAAACCCCAACTTAAGCCAGTATAATTTGCTTTAAAATTGCAACTGAACAAGCACTACTCACAGAGGAATTCCCAAAGCTCCCCACGTACTTGGGCCACGGGGACGTGAGTAAGATATCAACACCTTTAAACTGGGAAGCCGAGCACAGCATTGTTCTCAGAGAAGACACATCCTTGGGACTAAAGCTGTGGGCTGGGACTGGTTCATCTAAGGACTCGGTCCCACTGAGGTATACAATCTGTAGCCCCGAGCTTCCAGTGAAGACACCTTTCCGACCTGGATTCAAAGAAAAATGAATGAGTTTTAGACAAAGCTGCAGGAGGAAATGTGGCACTTCCTCCTTCCCAAGGCTCCATCTCCTGGCTCTCTGCCTTTCCACTCATCTGAGTAAGTGTGACTTACTCAGAGTAAGCTACACTCTGGCTGCCATGTTCCCTAAGTTTGAAGAGCTCTTCTGTGGTGGCTGCTGGTCACTGACCGGAGTGCAGTGGCCTCTTACCCTGCACTCAGATTCTATGAACCTGGTGTCTACGCCCTAGAGTGCCTGTTTCCCCCGCTCCCCACCCATGCCAGCCTGTCACCACAGTACTGTCACCTCCTGGCTTCCCCTCACTCTACCCCCTTGACAGCTTGATTCTCTTCTCAGCTTTATTTTTCATGGTTGTAGATGTTACCAACTCCCCAGGATCTATAGTAGTCGATCTACTCTAGAAAGAACAATCAAATTCTATTCAGCTGCAGTGCCTCAGGCCATCACAGGTCCAACAGGACCACTGCCTGAAAGAAGGAACTGAGTGGAATTCACCAAATAAAATGGCTGACAAATACAGTAGTGTTCTTAACACACACTGAAAATACACACTGAGGATTGTGACAAGCCGGACCCATGTTCAGATTTCAAAATGTCTGTCTCACAACTGTAGCTAAAAATAAATAGGCAGAGGACAGAGAGAAGGCCCAGGCATTAAGAGAGAGCACTGGCTGCTCCTTCAGAGGATCTGGGTGCAGAACCAACATGGCAGCTCACAAAAGTCTGCAATTCCAGTTCCAGGCGATCTCCAAGAGTGCCAGGAACACATTTGTTACACACATGTGTACCAATAGACCCTTATACAGAAAATAATAAAAAATCATTGTGAAAAGCAGGGCTGGTAAGATGGCGCAAGGAAAGGTGCTTGCTTTGCAATCTAGAACCTGGGTTCAAACTTTAGAACACACATAAGGTGAAAGAAGAGAACTAACTCACCAGGTTGTCCCCTGAGCTTCACACTCACACTGTGGCAAGTGCACAGAGACACACACGGACACACACATAACAGTAAAGCACGGAGACGAGATACAGTTCAGTGGCAGACGACATATTTGCAAACGTGTGAAGCCCTGGGTTTGATCGCCAGTGACATAACTAACAACATAATAATAAATCTTAAATCATATTATAAAAGTTTTCCTCAACATTCATCCTGCCTAAAGAAGTCTCAGGAGTGGAGAAAGCTAAAATTGTTTCTGTGAGGGCCACAACTGCACAGAGGATCGGAGGCACTGGCAGACTATGGTGGGAATGGTGAAGAAGGCATTCCTAACAAAGGAACTCCAGGGGCTTTCTGAGATCCATGACCACAGAGACTGTGAAGGGGCTGTTTTAGATTATAATGAGCTGAGTAACGATCATGTCATGTACACAGCAGACTAAGTCAGACAGTGGGGAGGGAACAACAGCAAAGCTTGACAACTGTCTTTGTCCTGAAACTGAAGAAATGTAGAGGGCTATGAGCAGCTTTGAGCTGGAATTAAGAGTATTCCTTAAAACAGAAAAAAAGACAAAAGGGATGAAAAACACAGTGATGGACACTAGAGACCTGAGCCACCAGAGCCTAGACTGAGCCTAGAGTAAAGCCAGTTAGAAGCCACATTATCAAGTAAGGCATAAGCATCCAGCAAGGTCAGTGTAAGGACGGAGTTTCTTTTATTTGAATGTAACGTATACCCTAAGTGCTTAAGGGACTGGTCACTCTGGTTGGCTGAAAAGGTGGTTGGTCCAGGGCTCAGGAACACAAGATTGAGGAGAAACAGAGAAACGTGAGGAATAAATATCACTGTCTAAAGGGCTCTAGACACAGACTGTGAGGAAAAATATTCCCCAAAGGGAAAAACAAAACAAAATGCTTATTCTCTCAAGTAGTAATGGCAGAAGAAGCCAGTCAAAACTTTTCCTGAGATTAATCTCTATTTTTTTCTTTTTACTAAATTCATTACAAAATTTTTTTTGACTTACCCAGGTAAGTGATGTTTTCAGCCAATTCACAGCCATCAGCACCCTGGAAATAGTTTGCTGTCTCCTCGTTATTGGCACCAAGCACATATGTCTGAATAGGAGCTAATGGGGAACAGACATGCCACCATATGGTTACTGGATCTGCTCTGAACACTGAGAAAGGTTTCCTCACAGGAAAAATAGTCATGGCAAAAGTCAAGAGCCTGTGCATTCCTTCCACAGCCAGCCTAAATGTGGAACACGCTCATCACCAAGGATTCCTAATCCAACCCCACGGCTTCACGACTAAGTGATGTCACCAGACCAAAGGAATGCCATCTCAAATGCTCAATGTGTGTGTGTGTGTATGTATGTATGTATATATATATATATATATATATATATATGCATTCTTTTCTGCTCAATGCAGAGTTTAAGAGGGACATAACTCCCTTTATTTTAACCATGTAGCCCAGGCTGGCCAGCCACAGATCTAGGATGCTCCTATCTTAGCCTTTCAAGTATTAGCATAATGCGCATGTGCTACCAAGACCAAGAGAGAAACTCCCCAAAAGCAGCTATGCCAGCCAAGAGAGAAATCTTCAGCAACTAATACGTGAGAAACGGCCCAACAGCAACCCCAGCCCCTGAGATTTTGTTAGAAGTCATGCATTAAACAACAGCAATTTCTCTACCTTTCTTGTTGCCGGTCTTATACTCCTCCCACTCAGCATCCTGGGCAGAGCCAAAAAAGTTTCCTACACACAACAGCAGCTAAAATGAGTTTTTTAAAGATATATGAGATTAAAACAAAACAAAAAAATTAAACATTACATTGACTGTAATATTCAGCTAATTACTCTATTTAATAGTCTCAAACCAAGTATTTCTTCATTAATTTAATTAACGATAATTCTATGAATTATTCAACTTCGATGCACTGTCTGTCAATCACTCCAAATTGAGGGTGGGGGGAAAGTGAAGGAAACGAGCTTTCAGAAGGCAGAACTTATGTGCTTTCCAAAGGTTCCCAAGGCCTCTCTATCCTCCTTCCTTGGAATACATAGCAGTGTTGAAACAGATGCAGAAGGAATCAGTCCGTGAAATACAAAACTTCAGTATTAGACTTCAGAACTACAGGGCAGAAGCCCACCACATGTGCTGCTGTGTTTACTTATCCCTCAACCCAACGCACAAGTCCTCCCTAACCCTACAGTCCTCCCGTGTCCTAGGGACTCATAGTCTACGTGGCAAGCACACACAACACTCATTCCTCATTCTTTCTTTGGTAAAGACCTGCACATCTGTTATCTGATTTGATCCAGAGCGCACACCCGTGAAGCAGACCTGGGCTTATCAGTCCAGGTGTCAGAACTGGCTAGCTCTGTTCAGTGTGTTTCTTTGCTTGTTTTTGGTTCAGTAAGAAAGTAATGAGATGAACAGTATAGACCGCCTCCCTCCTCCCATCAATCCACAGCTACTTAGTGTAATTAAGGATAAAAACCACAACCTAACAAAAAATGGGAAAGTCAGTCATAAAATTAACAAAGAATCAGTACTTTTAATGTTTGACTACAGTGTAAAATTTCAGTAAAAATGATCATCTTACATCAAAGTTTCCACTTTTCTTCTGAATTGTCCGAACTCTATTGAATAAAACATCAAACTTTCCTTCAACATCTCCACAGGCCAAGCTGCAAACAAGAGATAAACGTTATAGCAATTCAGGAAACACAAATGGATCTGCTAGGCTTGGTGTAAATGTACTCGTTTTTTTAGATTAGCGCTATGAACTAGTCCCAGCAGGTATCTTCTGACTTATGGTCAATATCAACTACTCTGAGCTACCAGGCAGACTTTTCTGAATATCTCACCAATACCTCTAACTCACCATATCTAAAAATCTGCTTTTCGTGTCTTCAAAATTGAGCCAACCTCTTCTGATTCTTAAATTTCGTGGATGGGTTTATCACCAACTTGGTCACTAAGAGTCAGCTAATTCCTTATTTAATCTAAGTCCAGGTGAGTCTCCAACCATGTTTCACACCCATTCTGTTCTCCTCACCTCCACAGCGTGTGCCTTGCTACACGGCTTCAGTCATCGTTCAGCAAACACCAACCGGACAACTACACTATGCAAAGCTCAATGGTCACATACTACCCTAAGAACACATTAGAATTACAGAAGCACTTGGACTCATGTAAAGCCTCAGAGAGTTTACAATAAGGGACGGGTGGCTCCAATCACAAGCATATATGGAAAAGGCTATGTTGTGAGGCAAGCATAGCATGTTACAGGGCAGGGAGGAGAAAATGACAAGCATGAAGGTTGATGAGGGGGACTGTCCCAAGTGGTGAAGTGACTTGCTCTAACATCTAAGTTCTGACTTGTACAATTCTGACTTACATCGTTTGTTTGTTTTCACTTTAGGGGAGGTATTGTATTGGGAGGGCGTATATGTGTCGGTGTTCATGTGAAGGTCAGAGAACCACTAAAGAGAGTTCCCTCTCTCCACCACGTGTGTCATCAGGGACTGTACTCAGGACACCAGGCATGGCAGGAAGTGCCACTACTCACTGGGCCATTTCACCAGCCCTTACTTACTTTTGTAACATCTTTTAACTCAAAATACTATAGACTCTATTGTCGTATATCTCTCTGTTCTTATTGTTCCTATCATTGAACAGTCTCAAGCAGCATAAGGATATGATTGTACATGTTTCATCAATACGTCTAATAACAGAAAAGGACGGTCTGGAGGAACAGTTAAACTACAATCAAAGTGCTAACCAAGGAAATGGCCAATGGAAACAGGGACGAGAAAAGCAGATGAGAAACTTAAAGTCTGAAGACAAGCTAAGTGGGGAAGCGGGATGGGAAATGAGGGAGAGGCAGGAACGGAGGGAAACAAATCTGAACAACTTAGAGGGAATGGCTGAGGCGGAGAAACCTACTTGATGTGGTTTGGAGGCAAGGTAGACTATATGGACCCCATAGTGCTTTCTCTGCTTCAGTTTAATGTTCCTTCCTAAAAACATTACACAGTGCCTCGTTTCCTGTAGAAAGAGTTTTCCTCCGGTTCTGGCCTGTCTTCCCAGTACTTTCTCTAAGTTTTCCTAACTAAACTCTCCCAAACTGCAGATTGATCACTCTGCCTCTGCTAGGCTCTAGGGAATTCTCTTTCCTAAGAGCCCCATTGTGCTCAACCTCAAGGCTTTTCCATCCATCAAGGCTGAGTCTCTGTAGCCTCCTGGTGGGCTGAGAAAGCCACTTTCTCAAAATCTCAGAAATCCATATACCATTTCAGAACAAATTCTGTCCTAACTATCATGCAGTATAATTTATTCTTTGAGAGCCTCTAACATCTTTTTGTTCCCTGTTGATTATCAATTCCTGACAGGTACAATCCATATTCACTCTCTGATCTGGGCCCCTTTTCAGCATTTTCTGATCCCAATGACTGAAGACAGAAATCTATGACCTTACAGTGGAGGTTTCTCACCATCAAAACATCACCAGGCCCTGTGAGTCCACCTGCTTAACAGACTATCCATTCCTGAACTTTCTCTCTGACATTGCTTTACCTAATGCTTGTTGCCTTCTACTTCGGCTCTTATTTGTTTCCCAACTTTCAAGCAGGATCACTTTCCATAACAAAAACTAGGTCACACTAAGGAGTTTTTAAACGTTTCAATGTCTTCTCTGAGTTAAATACAATAATATTTGCCAGAGTTAAATCCTCACTTTCAAAAAAAAAAAAAAATCCTCACTTTCTCATGAAAGCCTTAATTCCTTATACTAAGCCAAATATCGTTATTATATACCCTCCAGAACCATCAACCCTTTCTCTACATTTTCCGCATTCGTTAACACGTGTTATTCTAGTCTAGACTATCAGCTATCAAGGCGGGAACTGGTTTGTGCGACGCTTGTCCGCTGCTCAATACAATAGTCTTTCTAAATTAAGTCATGTCTTCGCTAACCGACCGCGCAAACAAAAGTACGCGAGGACAGGACAATGCTCATCTTGTCTGACAAAACCCATGCGTGCACCCCATGCCTGCAAGTATTTGGCTAATCAATACGTGCGACGCCGGGAGAAACGACAAGGAGATGGTGTGTCCCAGGCAGACTAGGCCTAAGGAAAAAGAAGTCCGGCTCATCAAGTTTTTAGTTCTGCCAGAGAGACTCTGAAGACACCAGGGCGAAATGAACTGGGAGGCGAGAACAGGAAGCCTCCACTCCGGCTCCCAGCAGCCCTGCGACCTCCCCTCCGTCTTCCCCTTCCGGTGTGGAGAAAGACCCCCCCACTCCTCCGCCCGCCTCTCTCCCTTTCTCCTATGTGCCTGAGTCTACCGATGCAAGGTCACTCACAGACGCAGTGGCTTCTGAGCCATCGGGAATGACAACCAGGGCTGGGACGGCCACCAAAGGCTAGAAACACGAACGCGCGCTCAAGGTTGGAACGCCGGGGCGCAGAAATATGACGTCACACCACTCAGCCAATAGAAATCACCTAGCTATGGGGCGTGTAGAGGGGTAAAAATCTCTCCGCGTTTATTTATTTATTTATTTATTTATTTATTTATTTATTTATTTATTTATATTTATTTATTTAAGGAAAGGTAACTGGAGTGAAAAGGATGGAGGAATTAAAATAGAAAAAAAATGTGTCTTATTTTGTTTGTTTTAGAAACATTTGGAATTATTGAACTGTGCGCCTGCGAGTTTGTATGGATCCCATGACTGCTAGCGCTCTTAAGATCTTTCCAACCCTGGCTGGGTTTTTTGTTTTTGTTTTAGTTTGTATTTGGGGGGAGGGGGACATGCTTGTGTGCATGCAGGTTCCTGTGGAAAGAATAGGAATCTTCTTCTATTGCTCCCAATCTTATTGAGTGAGATAGGGTATCATTTTAACCCAGAGTTCGTTGGATTAGACTAGTCTAGGAAGCCATATTGCCCAAAAGATCCCCTAATTCTGCTTCCTGAACGCTGGGATTCCCCGTGGGACCTGAAACTTACCTGTCTAGACTTACATGGGTACTAGGGATGCGAATTCCAGTCTTCATGATTTGTTATATGGGTGACTGAGACATCTCCCTAGCCCCTAAATTTTTTTTAACACATTGAAAGAATAGCTTCTATTCAGTGTATCGGCATGTCGCTACATTTTCTCTCTTGCTCACTTCTCCCCCAGTACCCAAACCCTGTCCTTCTCACTGAGTTATCTGAAAGCGAAGTGCAGACCTCAGTGTGCACCTCTCAAATACATAAAAATACCCTCCCTTAAGTTACCTTAATATTAGCACACTGAAAAAGAATTAAATTAATTCAGTAACAAGACCTAATGTACACAATGTTTAGTTCTCTGTAATTGATTGTATACATGGGGACTATTTTCATTCAGGGATTAAACAAATTTCACATTTTCATCGGGTCCTATCTCTAGTCTCTTTTTGCTTTGCTTTTGGTAAGTCGGTTTTTCTGAAGGGGCCAAGCCAACCAGCAACAGCCTGCTAAGGACCTGGAAAGGACTGTCCTGACAAGGAAAGAAACCCAAGTTACCAGAATCAAGTTGTTAAGAAAGAATCTCAAATCTCTAATTTTCTCACAATTTCTGCAGTGCTTTTGAGGGGGTTATTAAATCCTTTGCCTCATACATATTAATACCCCTGCTTTGTTGGTAACTTAAACCTTTTTCTTACTTTTTGGATGATACACTCCAGGAGTGGCTTTCAAGACTGAATCTTGAAGACAGATTTGCTAATATGAACAGCTATATGATTTCAGAGATGAGAAAACAACAGTAAAATATGAAAATGTGTCTGTGAAATTTGCCTGTATTATTGTTGCAACTTTCCTATAGGATCAAATCAATTCTAAAAATAAAAATGTATCCATAGAGATGGCTTACTACACTGTAAGTGTAGGAATAACAAGATTATATATATATATATATATATATATATATATACACATACACACATATGTGTGTATATATATATGTATATGTGTATATATGTATGTGTGTATATATATGTGTCTGTGTGTATATGTATGTGTGTGTATGTGTGTGTGTATATATATATATGTATATATATATCAGCCTCTTTTTTAAAAGATTTATTTATTTCATGTGTGTACACTGTTGCTGTCTTCAGACTCACCAGAAAAGGGTGTCGGATCCCATTACAGATGGTTGTGAGCTACCATATGGTTGCTGGGAATTCAACTCAGGACCTCTGGAAGAGCAGTCAGTGCTCTAACCGCTGAACCATCTCACCAGCCTAAGATACACATATCTTTAAGTAGGACCCTTGTATACATTTAAGAATTTTAGTTTTGGGGGCTGGAGAGATGTATCCTCCATGGTTAAGAGCACTTTGCTCTTCCAAAGGATCTGGGTTTCATTCCTAGGACCCACATGGTGGTTCAGTAATTCTAGTTCCAGGGATGCCACATCCTCTTCTGACCTCCATAGACACCAGGCACACACACAATGCACACATATACATGCAGACAAAGCATGCACATATATCATATTTAAATGAAAGGCCCGTTACAGACCGGAGAAGTAAGGATAAATGATTACAGTCTATAACAGCCAGAAGAGGCAGAAGGAGAAGAAGCAACCTCTTGGTATCCTACTTAGTCACTGTTCTAATGCTTGGAAGAGACACCATCACTGAGGCAACTCTCATAAAGAAGGCCTTGAACTTGGGGCTACTTTCAGAGGTTCAGTCCATTATCATCATGGCAGGAAGCATGGCAGCCTGTAGGCAGACATGGTGCTGGTGTAGATGAGAACTACTTCCTGATCCATTGGGAATCACTGGGCTTGGCATGGACTTTTGAAAGCTTAAAACCACCTCCAACTGACACACTTTCTCCATGGCCACACCCTCTAACCCTTCTAATCCTTTCAAATAGTGCTACTCTCTCTGAGGGCTCAAATCGATGAGGCTATATGGGCCATTCTTAATCAAACTACCATACTTGGGAATGGCATGCAGAACATTAGGCACCTTGCTAGGTGACAGCATGCTGCTGTAGATAAGGTTAGGATGCCTCCCAATCCAACCAACTTTGTATTAACCCGTCATCCATCTGATGTCTTTAGTTCTCCGAAATTCCTCTCACCCCATACATACAATAGGAAATATGTCACAAAATGCTTTATGTATGACTGTTGCTCCCTGCCTTCCCACCTAACACACAGGCACACATACACATTGTGTTTGCCACATTTCCAGAACAGATGTAAACATGTCATCTCACCCCCACACATCTGCCTCAAGTAGAAAGAAAGAAGAAACTGAGCCTGGTGGCCCAGGTCAATGAGCTCAGCTTTCGAGGAGGCTGAAGCAGGAAGGTTGCCAATTTGAAGCCTACTGAAGTCCTTAGAGCAGTGCTCCTCAGCCTTCCTGACATTGAGACCTTTAACACAGTTAGCTCCTCAGGTAGTGACCCCCAACCATAGTTATTACATTACTACTTTATAACTGTAATTTTGCTGCTGTTATGAATCATAATCTGTTATACAGGAGGATATTGATCGACAGGTTGAGGGCCACTGCCTTGAAGCCCTAGGTTCAGAATAAAAAGTGAAAGGGCTAGGGAAAGAGTTCCCTGGTGGAGCGCTTGTCCTGCACATTCAAGGCCGAGGTTCAGTCCCTGATTGGAGGAAGGCTCGGGTTACGAAATTATTGAAATACTCCTTTCACTCCTTCTGCTCAGCCTTTAAGCCTTGGCTTAGAATTGTTTCATGACTTTCTGTTATTGGCAGTTATGGAAAGGCAAATTATCACCACACAGATAGTAATAAGTTGCAAAACAAAAACCAAAAAACCCACATTTGTTTTGTTTTCCTTTTTAATTTAGAATCTTGTTAACAATTCACTATATCATCAGTAGAAAACAAAACAAACAAAACAAAGCAGCCATTTTAGAAGATGACGTGCTAAATGCCCAATACCAGGGAAAACAGGTCCCCTCACTGGACTCTACTGGCAAACCCAGGTATGCCCTGAACTCTACAGTCTCCATCTTAGATGGATGATGAAGCATTCAAGTAAACGGTGAGGAGTCCCAGGTGTGAGTTTCTGAGAGGTACCACCTCAGAGGAGACTCCGGAGCAGCCACGGCCCTCCAGTTCATCCAGTATTGCGTGGCCTTGGGCTTAACCAGCCATTTTCTTCTGAGGAGCTCTGATGATGTGTCAGCCTCAGGACTTAGTGGTTATAAAACATCTTCCATATTAACAAACACTTGAGCCACATGAACACGATTCTCATCGCTTCTCCAACTTCTTGTACTTGGCTTCTATTTGGGGAAGAACAGGAATTGTATCTTTTAACCCCAGTGCTCAAAAAGATACCTTTTAGTTAGATTTTTCAAGCAAGTTCAAATATGCCCATTATATTCTTAAGGCAGCAACTTCAGTCTCGTCATCTGCACAAATAAGGAGATCACGGGTCCGCACAACTTCAAGGAGTCAAACACAAACACTGACTGTGAGCCCAGACCACACACACTAAATGCTAACTGTATCAATAACACACGCTCAGATAGCTCAGACAGAATGAACCAGGACCCACTGGCACTGGCCCTACTGGCAGCCTTACTACACTTTAGAAACTAACCTTCCAGGAACGATCCCAGGTAGCCTCTGGAGCCAGCCCAGAGCAACTCTCTACTTCCTACCCCTACCCGGCATCCATGCAGCCTACACAGCTCTCACAAACCCCAGGCTGGCTTCGAACTCACGATGCAGCCACAGACGACCTTGGCCTTCTAACTGTCCTTCCTCCACATCCTCAGCGCTGGAATTACAGACATGTATGTCCATTCCCTGTTTGTCCAGCACTGGATAGGTACCCAGGACTGGGCATCTTTAGTGTCCTGGTGATGAGGACTTGGGTGTTGTTAATCCTAGGACATCATGAATGGCAAGTGGGCCATCCGTCAATTGAGCTTCATTCCTGGTCGTTTTATATTCTTATTTATTTGTTTGTTTGTTTGTTTGTTTATTTATTTATTGCATGTGAGAACATTGTCGCTCTCTTCAGACACACCAGAAGAGGGCATCAAATCCCATTAAAAATGGTTGCGAGCACCATGTGGTTGCTGGGAACTCAGGACCTCTGGAAGAACAGTTAGTGCTGAGCCATCTCTCCAGCCCCTTATGTTCTTATTGGTATCTTTCACTTCAGGAAAGCAATTTGGAAAGATACAAAGGCCTGAATAGATTTAAAACGTTGTCAAATAAGCCTAGTACTGTGATTTGTTTTTTCTTGTAACAAATTTTCTAACAGCCTGGGTAGCTAGTCTTGAACTCCCAATCTTCCTGCCTCACCTCCCAGGGAATTACAGGCATATGCCACCACACCTTTTTTGTCTTTTAAAATCTCAAAACCCCTTGGTGTGCTGCCTTCTATATGGTGAGGTTCACAGCAAAGATTACTAAATGTAACGGTAAGTAGTGAAACTGACTGTTGATCACTACTCTGCTAAATGGTGACTTACAAACCACTCTCTTTTTTTTTTTTTTTTTTTTTTTTAAGATTTATTTATTATTATATGTAAGTACACTGTAGCTGTCTTCAGACACACCAGAAGAGGGAGTCAGATCTTGTTACAGATGGTTGTGAGCCACCATGTGGTTGCTGGGATTTGAACTCTGGACCTTCGGAAGAGCAGTCGGGTGCTCTTACCCACTGAGCCATCTCACCAGCCCCCACAAACCACTCTCTTGAAGCAGTTAACCAGAAGCAATAGCAAAAAATAAAAGAACCTGTAAAAGCTATCTAGGAAAGAGTACGTTCATTAAGCTTTACCAGGTAGCTAACAGCCAGAGCAGGCAAGCAATACTAAGAGCTCTTTAGAGAAAAGTGATGCTTCGTCATTCAGCATAGTGAACCTCAGCAGAGAGCTCGGCCCTGGAACAGGCAGCTGGCTTACGGCTCTTCTGCGTGCGTTACCGGCTTCGTATCCTTAAGCAAGTTACTTTGCCTCTTAAACCGCCGTTCCCTTCCCTCAAAAGTGGGAATTTTTAACAAAAACTGTTAAAAGCTGCCTCGAATATCGATGAAGGCCTTTGTGCTCCCAGGGCTCGGGAGACAGAGCCAGGTGGATCTCTGGGAATTTGCGGCTGGTCTACACAGTCAGTTCCAGGATAGTCAGGGATACACAGAAAAACGATGTCTCACAAAACAAAACCAAAGACAAAAAAAAAAAAAATCACCTTGTAGTGAATAAAGTATACAATACATGCAGGTCATTCCAAACAGAACTTCTAAGGCAGTAACCACAGAAAATGCTACTTACTACATATTTAAATTCCTTAAGCTTGATTTATTTGGTTTTGGTTTTTTGAGATATGCTCATTGTATAACCTGACCTAAATACAAATTTACAATCCTCCTGCATCAGCTTCGGGAGTACTGGGCTTACAGATGTTGTATCACCATGCTAAGTACTCTTTATCAAATCGAAGGGGCTGGAGAGGTTGCTCAGTAACGGTTAAGAGCACTTGCCATTCTTCCAGAGGACCCAGGTTCAATTCCCACCGCTGGCATGACAGCTCAGGACCACTTGTAACTCCAATTCCAGGGGGTCCGATGCCCCCTGCTGACTTCTGCAAGCATCACACACTCACGAGGTTCACAAACACAGCAGTGGAATATTTATAAAACAAAGCATAAATGATTGAGACAGACGTAAAAGTGATTACCCAGTTTTTTTGAATAAGCATCGAGCTTGTAGGCTGCCTGCTCCAGAGCTGCCACCTGCTCCTCAATCATGTTGATCTGGTCCAGATATGGCTGTAGTTCAGCATCTTGAGAAACAACCCGCATGTCCAAATATGGTCAGCAAGTATAGAGAAAGAGGAGGAAGTTAGGAAGCCAGAGTTTCTTCTGATAAGCCTAACAAAGACCTGGGCAGATGGCAGACGCTCGTCCTGGGAAGACACAGGTACTTACTGGGTCCATAAGTGACCCAGCCAAAACATTTCCACTTCTAGTTTTCCTTCCCAGCAAAGTTCTTACTCCTTAAGCAATCCTTCTGCTACTGAGTCTGCATCTTGGCCATGCCCACATCAAGGAGTCCTTGTATCAAGGGCATTTTTCAGAGCACTCTAAATTAAATTAGTATTTTCTTTCCTTTTTTTTTTTTTTTTTTTTTTTCTCAAGACCAGGTTTCTCTGTGTAGCCCTAGCTGTTCTGGAACTCATTTTGTAGACCAGGCCAGCCTCAAACTCACAGAGACCTACCTGCTTCTGTCTCCCAAGGGCTGAGATTAAAGGCCTCCGCTGCGACATCTGGTCTTAAATTTTCAATGTGTAGATTTTGGGCTTATAAAATAGTTCTTTGTTGATTTCACTGTTAAATCAAATTCACTAGACTCTCGTCTGTCCACTCTCCTTCTGGGAATATACTATCTAAAAGCAAGGTGCAGAAGCAGAAATGACCCACCTTCGGGATGGAAGAAATTCCCCTTGCTCGATCATGCTTTCTGCAACAGGAGCTGGCTGGAGGCAGCGATCCTTGTGCCCTGCCCTTGGGCTCTGAGCACTAAGGAGCATGAAATACAAGCAGTGCCTGTTCGAGGGATGCACCCGAGTACTCACATTTCTGGTTTAAGTCCTTCAGGTTTCTGCTGATGTTGATAGCAATATCTTTCATTTCAAGGTACTTCAAGCTTGTTAGCTTATTCATATTTTCCAGGAGTTTGTAGTCTTCACTGGTGGCTTTAAGATAAACAGAAGACAGGAGACCTTTGATTTGTCTGCAGTTACTGGAATACAGAACTTCAGGTCAAAGGGGTTTAGGAAGGACGTGCAGAAGCTCAAGGGAGGATCCCAGGGAATGTCAAAAGAGCGGGTTGCTTTCCATCAGTGACATTTACACTTAGCCTCTACCCTGGAGGTCTGAGGAGAAACCGAGGCTGCAGTCAGCAAACTCAACTAAGCGAGGTCTAGAAGAGTTAGTGTCATAGTTAGAAAAGGTAAACTCAAGGTCTCAGAAAAGAGAGGTGAAATCATCTTGGGATCTCTGCAGTATTAAAAAAATATATAAGCCAAGTAATGATGGCACACAACTTAATTCCCAACACTTGAGAGGCAGAAGCAGGTGGATCTTGGTGAGTTCGAGGCCAGCCTGGTCTACAGAGTGAGTTCCTTGACAGCCAGGGCTACACAGAGAAACCCTGACTCAAAAAAAAAAAAATTATAAATATGTGTGTGTGTGTAATTTGGGGGATCTCATCTTAATATATCAGCATCAACTAGAGATATAAACCTTCTATGTAGATATGTATGCATGTATATATATCAACTCTGTGTGTGTGTGTGTCTGTGTGTGTGTGACATGTAGACATGTGCAGGCTAGAGGTCAATGGGTCTTTCTCAACTGCTATCTACTTTAATTTTTTCGGACGAGATTTCTCATTGGAAGTGGACCTTACCGATTTATCTAGATGGGCCAACACATTCCAGGAAGCCTCCTCCCTCTACCTGCCCAGAATTCAGGTCTCATCTTGCTTGCGCACAATCAAGCCCCAGCACCCACAGGGTGAAAGGAGAGCACTGACTCCCACAGCTGTCCTCCAGCCTCTATGCACGAGCTGCACAATGCACGCAGGCCCAGTGAGTAAATGGTAAATGACAGTTTTTCCTCTGCAAAAAGCATGTGTGCAAGTAAGCACGGCAGCCATGGAGAGAGAATACTGGCTTAACTGTTTGATAATCACTTAGAAACTTTACAATTTTAAGTAATTATCTAAAAAAAAAAAAAGAAAGAAAAAAATCTACTTAAGGGTGCAAATGTAGCTCACTGGACAAAGCAATCGCTTTGCCTATGCAAAGCCCCGGGTTCAGTGCCCAGCGATTCCATACAAACTGCTCCATTTCCTGAGAAGTCAATCTAGGTCCAGAAGAGGTCCACCAATAAGCTCTTCCTTAGTGATCTTTCTGCGTAGTCTCCATCCCTGCCACCTCACAGGTGGCTCCTCTGCAACGATCAGTCTCAGTTCTGCACTACCACTTGGGTGTTCCAGTAACGGCTACAAACAGCTGAGCCAGAGCTGCGTTTCCCACAGAAACACGGTTCCTCTTGTCAGCTTCCCTATTTTGGTTGTTGGTCCTACCCACACGAACAAGTACCTTAGCCTGCTCAGTACCGGATAAAGTCTACATCTGCATTGTGCTCACGCCCAAACTCTCCATTCTTCTTATCTTCACTCTGCCTCAGATTCCCGATACTTTCTGGACAACTGTTCCTCTTCTCTCTTCCACAGTTGTTCTCGAGGCCATCAAGTCATAATCTCTCTAAAACAAGGGCCACACACTTGGAAGCCAGCAGAGGAATGTGTATGGGTGGAGTAACACAAGTGTTTATATAATAAACACACAAGGAAACCATCATTCCCTCTTCGGAGGAGTGTGCGGAGGAGTGTGCGCCCTCTCAGCCCAGCACTCCCTACTAGTTCTGAGGCACTGGGTCAGACAACTCCATCTCTAAACTACAGCAAATGGAAAAAAAAACAAGAGAACAAGAACAGTGCTAACCAGCAAAGGCCACAAGATCACACTAAAGGACCAGCCAGTGGTGACACAAACCAGATTATCCAGTCTTCTTAAAAGGCTGCAAAACCCTGGTCAAGTAGAGCCCTACTAAGTAAGTTACGATAGACTTCAGAATTTGTGGGGAGAACCCATATATCTGGATTTTTGTTACTTGGTCTCTCTTGCTCAAAAATAAGTGAACGATCAGGCAGAGAAAATCTGCGACTTACAACCCCCCAACTTCTCTACTAAACCTTTCCTCATAGATCCTGGTTCACAAATTGGGCTCACAGAAAAATTTCCTGGGGTGGGGCCTGTGAGAGGGCCCTTGCTACCAAGCCTGAAGATCAGAGCGTGGTCCTCGTGACCTACGTGGTCTAAGAAGAGGACCAACTCTCGAAAGTCGTTCTAAGCCACACACACACACACACACAGAGAGAGAGAGAGAGAGAGAGAGAGAGTAATTTTTTCACAGAGCAGTGAAACAGTATAAGTTCTTATGTCACCCCAGAAGGTCCAGCCTCTGCTTTCTGACTCTGCCTCAGACACAGACACAGATGCAGACGCAGGGACACTGAACTAAAATCTAACCGTGTCCCACGGGTGGGTCAGCAAATCTTCAGACTAACCTTCAGGTTTCATCAAATGCTTGCTTACTCCAGCTCTTTTACTAACTGGACTGTTTCACGTACCCCCCCCCTTCCATTTCCTTCACAACTCTGCTTAAAATATACTTCTCCCCCGGCGGGGCACTTCTGGACTAACAGTGTGGAATTCTTGTTGTTGGCCTTTATGACAAGAGGCCTGCAGATTTGTGTTTCAAAAGTGGTTGGTGTGCTTCCCTGGGGAAAGACAAGGGGGAGAGCGGCTCCTTTCCTCCCATTCAACCATGGACTGACCAGAGGCTGCTAAAGCACCATTCAGATTTCCGTGAAGTCAAATGCAAATACACAGCTGGGATCAGCCAGAAGGGGTTGCGTATCACCTGTCAGTTCCCCAGTCAAATATGTGGCCATTTTGGAGAACATGTCCCGGCAGAGCTCATTGATGTCAGCTTCGGCAGGCTCCTTTGCTTCCTCGGCTGTCTCCACCGCAGCATCATCTGGCAAGGTGTGGGTGGGAGGTGAGGAGTAAACGTCCTATCCCCAGACCTAATCCAGCCAAAGCGGACGGTTCCTAAGTCCCTCCCGACTTGGGCTCCCGCCGCCTTCGTTCTCCTCCTGCCACCATCCCGTCCCTTCTCCTCGCACCCGCCCACCTGAAACGCCAACTCCGTTCCCATGCTCAGGAGCTAGGCTTTCGTCTCAGTGCCCTGACTGCGGTAGACAGGTCCACCGGCTCCTGCATCCGGACCTAGCCTCCCCACCATCAGCCGCCGCATCTCCATCCACACAGGGTAGTACCTCGAGGTGGCTGCTCCTCCCGTCGCGTCGCCGGGACGCCCTCCGCAGCCGCCGCCATGCCCGACCCAAGGCTGCTTCCGGTTCTAAGGGCATCTGCGCGTGCGCCCCGCGGGTGCCCCGCCCCGCCGCTTGCTCACAGCTTCCTTGCTTTGATCGGCTTGCCCAAGTCACACCTCAAATAAGGACCTTTTATCAAAGTCCAAGCATGAAGCTGAAACTGAAGCTAAGGCTATTGCGAATTAGCCCGTTACTGAGATCACAGTACCTGGTTGGCAATGCGTTCGTCCCTGCAGCCACACTCTAGAACGGTCACTTGTGCCAGCCACGGCCTGTCTTGGGTTGTGGACCCATCATAACATGTCAGCTAAAGTTATTGGAGAGAGGTGGCCTCCTCCCCAGACACCAGCACCCTGACATGTTTTGTTCATCAAAGAATTGTTCAGGGATTCGCTTTTACAGGGTGTCTCCCACAAGATTTCGGCCTTGAATCTTCTTTTTTTTTTTTTTTGGTTTTTCGAGACAGGATTTTTCTGTGTAGCCCTGGCTGTCTTGGAACTCACTTTGTAGACCAGGCTGGCCTCAAACTCAGAAATCAGGGATTAAAGGCATGTGCCACCACCGCCCGGCTTTGGCCTTGATTCTTGATGGAATCTCCCTTACCTTTCCCATAGGCCTTGGACTAGTATCAACTCTCTGACTCACATCTCTTGAAGTGCAAGCTAGCCCCTAATGTTTAGTTGAAAGGACCTCTCTTGAAGGAAACTTCCGACGTCACTGACACATAGGTTATCTTGATTATACTTAGTTGTTGCACGCGTCTAGCGGGTTTACGGAATGCTTGGGGGAGGGGGGTGGTGAGAACAGGTGGGGGTGACAGGGATGAATAGAAGGCTCAGTGTGAGGGAATGAGAGTCACTGGAGAGGGGGAAAGAGGTGTGTAAGGGTTTTCAGGATGCAGGCTCCTGAGCATCCAAAATCTTAAGTGTAGAGTTTTTGACTAAGTTTAACTTAGTCTTGGTTATCCTCTAATCTCCTCTCTGAAGACTGATTCTCCCTAGACTGATTCTCCTTCTCTCCACTCCTTTCTATAGGATAATCAAAGTACCCGCCGTTTCAAACATTCCTATGAACCAAGGCTTCTTATTTCAAGATTGCTGGGAGAAGCAACCTCCCTGAGATTGACATGGCCCCCAGTACATTCCAGAGAGTGTACAACAATGTCTTACACTCTTATCCTTCTCTCTTCTCTCAATAGCCCCAGAAGGAAATGCAAAGACGTGGTTTTCTAAAGAATTTTATTGCTAATCACCTTGGAACCTCACATTGTCCTATGACGAAGAGAGCCAGAGACCACCACATATTAGTCCAAAAGATCAATGAATCCTGATAGCCTTTCTGGCTTGATTCCTTCAGGTTTTGTTTGATTCCAGGTTTGAAGTCCCCTCAGTTCCAGCTAGTCGCTGGAACATAAGAACCAGAAGGCAGGCTCCTCCAGAATTCACTGACTTCACCTTTGGAGGGGGTCACTCTTAACTCCTCTGTTGGAATCTCACCACACAAAAATCTTCTTTCCACTACAGCTTCCTTTTCTCTTTTACAGGGAAACCCCATGAGGAAAGAAAGGGAAGGCCTCCTACACACAACCATGCCTGCCAGTGGCAGATATCGTGATGCACACAAAGGGTAAGAGTTACTGGAACGTAGGAAGACATCCATCGCCCACTCTTTGGACTTCTACCTGTTAACTAATCGTGGTTGTCTGAGGTCTTCCGGAGAGTCATTCCCATCTGCTCCTTTTTCTTGTTTGTTGTTGATGTCAATCAACTCTGGCAGAAGTAAGTGCCCAGGAAGAGAGGGGCCTGGTAGGAAATGCTACTTCACAGAGCTGTGCAACTCCATAAAGAAACACCAAGGGACAAGTCTAAGCATGCTGCCCAGCTACACACAAAAACATCGGCTGAAAAGGCCAGATACAGGGGGAACTTCATAGCAGCCATCATGAAACATGCTGCCCTAGAAAGGATGAGGATGGAGATGGAGATGAGGCTTGTGGGGGAGGCATAGAGAGAAGAATTTGCTGTCTGTTGCTTTAGGACCCCTTTTCCATCCTCCTGTCCACCCTGAACTCCCAGGGAGCTGGAGTGACACCTAGGACGGATTATACAGGTTCTCCCAAACAGCTGGTTCCCCCTGTTGGAAGAAAAAGGAATAGCTCATTTGAAGGAGAGTTTATTTTTCTCTGCAACTTATTAACAAAGAACCTAGATTGCTATAGACTGATGTTTGGGTCTCCCCAAAGTTTTTTGCTGACATCCAAATCCCCAATGTGACAGTACTAGGAAGTGAGGCCTTTGGGGGGGTGAGATCGGGAGTGTGGAGTCCTTATAAGGGGAATTAGTGTCCCTCTTTCCTCCCACCACATGAGAACACTTAAGTTGAATAGTCCATGAAGCAAGAAGTTGACTTTCACTAGATCCTAAATCTGCTAGTCACTTGATCTTGGGCCTCCCAGTCTCCCAAACTGAAAAATATACTTCGGTAGTTTATAAGCAGTCTATTCTTTCATAGTTTCATAGTTGGTTATAACAACTCAAAGACCCTCCTAAAAGGTCAAGGTAATCTATAGGCTGACAGCAACTTCTGGACCTGTCCTCCACCCACCTCCACAGAGAAGTGACCACTGTGAGTATTACTTCCCTCGTCTTTCTAGAATGCCCCTCACTCCTAACTGTCTAGAAAATAAGATGGATTCCAGCAGTAAAGAACTCAGCGGACCCAACTGGAGGGCACTCACCATTCCTGGGGAGGGAGCCAGCTCCCCTTTCCTCTCCAGCATCTTCAGCTTTGAGCCTACAGCATCAATCTGGGACACAACTCCTTCCAGAACACACTGCAGCTGCAGAACTCTCCTTGTGAGCCTGAGTAGGATTTGAGAGAGACCAAGGAAGCTGAAATGGTGTCTGGGTGTGCACAGGAGTATTGTATTAGAGACAGTACTGTGGTGTTTGTCTAGATGGGAGGGAGGAAGGCAAGGCTCAAGCTTACAGGGAGGAGGGAGGGTCGCAGGGGACCAGAAACTCCCACTGGACCAGCAAAGGGAATTGGGAATTGTGGAGAGAGTCTCAAAAGATGCCACAGCCAGCCATCCCTAGGCCCTGGCCTCCACATACATGTCGAATTCTTCTCCAGAAACCCAGCTTTGTCCTCTGGCAGCCTCCGCGCCCAATTCGCCTGGGGGGCTGTGTCCAACAGACCGGCCTAGGTTCTCAATCTCAGCATTGAGGGTCACCTGCTCAGGAAATCGGATGTTAGCGGGAAGATGCTGAGTCTGGACAGTCACCTTCTTTTGATCCAGCCTCTACTGTGAATTACAATCCCAGTCTTAGCCTTCTGGTCTCTGTTCGTCCTCCCTATGTCTAGTGATACTGCCCTTGAATTTTCTGACCTCCACTTAATAAGGATGGAGCAGGCACAGTAGTCAATTTCGAAATTCCAAGAAAACAATTTCTCATGGAGGATCATCAAGGATTATTTTTTAAAGACTTATTTATTTTATTATATGTGAGTACACTGTAGCTGTCTTAAGACACTCCAGAAGAGGGCGTCAGATCTTGTTACAGATGGTTGCGAGCCACCATGTGGTTGCTGGGATTTGAACTCAGGACCTTCGGAAGAGCAGTCGGTGCTCTTAACCACTGAGCCATCTCACCAGCCCTCATCAAGGATTACAATCTTGCAAAAGCAATGGTTCTGAACGTTGGCTGTATGCTGGAATCATCTAGGAAATTTTAGAACGTTCTAATGTTATAATTAGCCCTACCACGCAGGGCATTCTGATGTGATTGATCTAGGACATGGGGACAGAGAGTGGGGGTGTCTAAAGGCTCTCCTGGATATTTAATGCGTAGCAGTTTGAGAACCATTATTCTAGAGAGTTCTTTCTCACTCATTTGTGGGAGGACATTCAGCTTGGATTTGGCTTAGATGTGGTGGGGAGGGAGGACAAGTAAGGGATGTGTATATACTTCTTGCCCACCAAACGGTCCTGCTCACCCTCTCCTCTTCCAGTCCCTGCCGCATCTGTTCCTGCTCCTCCTCATCCAGTATGTGGTCCCCATCCTGATCAAACCTGGTGAAGGCAGCGGTGATCTCGTGCTCCTCGTGCCCCAGTCTAAGAAGAACAAGGGGTTGAAGCAACTGTAACCACTCAAACCACTCCCAGCCCCTTCACCAGACTCTTGTCTTGATCTCTGAGTATTGCTCTCTAAAAAAAGAAGACCATATAGAAAAGCCAGGATCTTTGGGGTCTTCTGATTCTACCTGCAACAAGTTCTTTCGTTTCTCCTTCAAGTTCTGACTCTTACTGGCTATGTTAGAACTTCAGGATCTTATACAGAGATTATTCCATTTCTTTGCCCCTGAATAACCAGATGCCACCACCACAGCTCCAGGTTTCCTTTTCACTCCCTGCTCCTGAAATTCATCCTCCATAAAGAGAATAATCAATATTTTGAATTAATGAGACCTGAGAAGGGTGGAAGATGTCTATGATTCTTAGGTATTTGAGGAGCTGAGGGTAGAGGAAGAATCAAATCAAGTTCAAGGTGAACCTCGGTACTAAAGTGAGACCCGGCTCAAAACTAATAAAAGTACACATCTAAGATTCCCTGCTTTGGGCTGGTGAGATGGCTCAGCAGGTAAGAGCACCCGACTGCTCTTTCAAAGGTCCAGAGTTCAAATCCCAGCAACCACATGGTGGCTCACAACCATCCGTTACGAGATCTGACTCCCTCTTCTGGAGTGTCTGAAGACAACTACAGTATACTTACATATAATAAATAATAAATCTTTAAAAAAAAAAGATTCCCTGCTTTAAAGCCCAACTAAGCATCCTATTCCTTGGATCCAGTGGTGATGTTCAAGGCCTTTCCTAGCATGGACCTCGACCCTCAATCCCTCCTATACCTCACCATTCACTTGATAGCTTAACAATGCTCAACTATGCCGGGCGTGGTGGTGTACGCCTTTAATCCCAGCACTTGAGAGGCAGAGGCAGGTGGATTTCTGAGTTCGAGGCCAGCTGGTCTACAGAGTGAGTGCCAGGACAGCCAAGGCTACACAGAGAAACCCTGTCTCAAAAAACAAACAAACAAAAACAATGCTCAACTATTACACTGGCCTTCCTCTCTTGTCCACATGTAAGCTAGTCATTCTCTAAGCCCCTTTCCAGTCAACAGCTCTTCCTGGAAGCCTTCCTATACTCTTACAAAGGGCTGATAACTCTCCTTGGTCCATGCCTCCCTCTCTTCAACTCACTTCTGTTCTTGAACTTAGTCTTTGTCTTGGCTTATTTGCATACATACCTTTGGGCTCCTAGGACAAAAGATTATTAATTATGTCACTCCCTACTCATGCCTGGTCCACAGATGGTCCTCATAATATATTTACCCAATATTTTGGGTTGGAGGATATATAATAATAGGATTATTATATTGTTTGTAAGAGTCGTTGAACAAAGCCCAGAATTTGTATAGACTATGATCAGAGATCTGTAAAACAAGGTCATAATTCCTAAGTCAAGAACGCAGGTCCATAGACCAAGGCTGACCAGCAAATTTGAGGATCACAAACTTTTAGACCAATTTCAAAGAAGATTGGATTTCCATTTGCTCACTCCCTCAAGGTGCTGGTGAAATCTTCAAACTGGATCTCTGGTTCCCCACCCTTCAGGACCTTCTGCACATCAGAAACCCGCTCTTTCCTCAGGCGCAGCCTTAGTAGGGTCTTGTTGTAGCTCTGAAAGGCAGAGGAAGCAAGCAGACGTGCTGACAGGGTTCTCAGCACCTTTGGCTCCCATCTCCAACTGAAGACCTCAAGCCCCCAGGTACAAGTCAAAGGCATTCAAGAGCACAGGCGCCTGCACCAATCAAGAACAGTCCACCGTGGCACAGCACCTTAGAACCAAACCCCAGTGTAGAGATGCTATGCAGAGCCTGCGTAGTCACCTGTTTCAGGAAGTCAGAAAGCTGCAACTGATCCTTCTGGCCAGCCAGCTCCTCCTTGACCTCGGAGTATGTGTCGTTGATGATGGCCAGGAACATGTTCTAAAGGATAAAATAGAGACCTGGCTGCTTTTGTATTTTGACACAGGATCTTTCTATATATCCTTGACCATCCTATCTTGCTATGCAGACTAATCTGGCCTCAGACTCATAGAGATCTACCTGCCTCTGTCTTCCCTGCTGGGAGGGTGCACTGCCATGCCCTGCTTGTGACCTAGGTTTTTACCTCCAAACCCACTAAAAGCACTGAGCCTCTTACCCCAAGTCCCACACATAAGCTTTCAACCTCAGTACTCAAGTCCACCCATACCTGCCTCTCAAGAGCCTGAAAGTCCTCCATTGGGCACATATTTGTTAAGGACAGACCACGTTCACCCTTTGACCTGAGGTTCCTCATTCTCAGATACTACAGTGACCGTTCTAAACATCAAGCTATCCCAGCATGTGGCATGGACCTCCCCTATAAAAGGGCCCAGCAATCACTGAAGTCATCAGTTTTTCAATGTGAAGGTACAGATGTGCTCTCTTCTTTACCATCGACCCCAGTTCCATGCCTGCGTCTCCTTCAGTTAACCAAATAAGGACACCTTCTGTTAACATTAATAAAAATCAGACTCAGGGCCTTGGAGAGGTAACTTGGCACTTAAGAGCACTTGTTGCTCTTGCAGATGACCAGAGTTCAGTTCCCAGCACCTACACCATAGCTCACAACCATCTGTCACTCCAGATCTGGGATCCAACTCCTTTTTCTGATCTCTACAGGCACTAGGTACACATGTGGTACATGGGTATACATGCAAGCAAAACACATAAAATAACTCCTTGAAAATTAAAAAGAAATAAATCTCAGATATTTGAGTTGGCAAGAAGAGGGAATTACCACCAAACATTGGCAGTACAAGCCACCAGGAACTCCCCAGAGGAAAGGATCTCTTAGAAAACAGGTACAGAAGCGTCCAGAAGTCTCAACTTCTCCTCATAAGGCATCCCTCCCCTTTCTATCCTTGGAAGATGAGGAGTTGGTTTTCCTGGAAGGATCTGAAATTTCCTGTATACACACCACCTGGGCATCTAGCATGATTGCTACACTAACCAGCTCTCAGAAAACCCAAAAGACCACATGTAAGTTCTTTCCCTATGCTGTGAGAAACCAGTTATAATCCTAAGTGGGAGACATGTGGGGTCAAAACCGCACTTTGAAGGCCCTCTACATCACCAGCCCACAGAGGGACCCTCACCAGGAGCACGAAGAAGACGAAGAAGACATAGGTGACAAAGTACACAGGGCCCAGGATTCTGTTGGCATTGTCGATGGCATTGTAGTCAAAATCCCCAAGGATTATCCGGAACTGAGTGAAACTGAGAAACCAGATCTGGGCTTCATGAGAAGCCTAGCCAACAAGTGCCCCAATCCATACCCCACCCCACTTTCTTAACCATAAACAGACCCCTCATTGCACCTTATACAATACACCCAACATTGCAGACACAGCAGGTGGGGAAATTACTCGAGAGCACACTGCAGCTGCACTCAGATACCTTTAAGCATAGACACGCCCATACACCTTCCCTTCTTCCCCAAGGTCACACACACCCTGGGAGCTGGAGGGTGAGGGACCTAAGGGTAGGGGCAGGGCACACACATGCACTTGACGAAAGTGCTAAAGTTTTCCACTTGGGTCCCAAAAAGCAGGTAGCCAAGCTGGGCGTAAGCGAAGAAGACAATGAAGAACATGATGGCAAAGCCCAGGATGTCCTTGGCACAGCGAGCCAGGGTGGAGGAGAGCTGTGTCATGGTCTTGTTGAAGCTGATATACTTGAATATCTGCAAGGGTCATGGCAAAACAAGTGAAGGAGAGAAGGTGAAAAGCATAGACTACTCCAGGAACGGACAGACAGACGGAGGCCACGGATGGTAACAAATGAGGTGAGAAAAAGGAGATCCACGGGGCGAGGGGGGGTGGGGAGGGAGGGAGGGAAGCCTTGCGGGCAAGTCCGGGTACCTTGATCCAAGCAAAGAAAAGGTTGACCGCGTTCATGTTATTGTACTGAGTCTGCCAGAAGGCCAGGAACTCAAAGTCTGCATACGTGTCTGGCTGTTGCAGAAGCTTTCCCATCAGTCGGTTCACTTCCAGGGTTCGGAATATGTGGAAACCCACAGCCACGATGGAGAGCTGCCAGAGGAGTCATGGGGAGTGTCTGAGAAGTCAAGGGGATCTTAAGGGATGGTCAAAGAGGAGCTCCCAGAGGGGAGCCAAGGCAGGGGACATTTTCTGTTGTATGTTCACTAGCTGAGGTCCAGTTAGAACAGAACAGATGACCAGGGAGCAGCAGTAGTGTTCAACAGCCCAAGAGAGGGCTTTGGAGCCAATGGCAATATGAAGGTTGTAAAGAACTATGGGGAAGTGCTACCTGGGAACATGATATCCTCCAATCGTAGCACTCCTAAGCCTGTGTCAAAAGAAATACATGTGTGGGCCGGCAAGATGGCTCAGCGGGTAAAGGTCCTTTTTGCCAAGCCTAGCCACCTCGGTTTGTTTGATCTCTCTCTCTCTCTCTGGGACCCACATGGTAGAAAGAGAGAACCAACTCCCATAGGTGTCCCCTGACCTCCGCAAGTACACTGTTGCATGTGCACATGTGCACAAGGGCACACACACATACATTCACGCAAATAAAGGTAAAAAGAAAACAAAATGAGTGTGTCGTGTTTGTTAGTAGAAGGAGATAACAGTGAAAGGAACAGGGTGTCCAAACAGAGAAGAAAATAGCAAGGTTCTCAAGAGGTCAGGTCATAAGACAAAAGGCAGAAGAGATTCGGAAGAGATTCAGATCTATTCTGATCCAAAAAGGGAAAAGCAGAGCCCATTCACAGATAAGAGAGAAAGATGTGCAAGGCAAGATTTCCCAAGGTCTGAGCCAGGAGGCTTCAACCTTCCTCTCTGGGAGACTTGAGCCTCCAAAAGGAAGAACTCAGATGCCCCCACATCAAAGCAGAGTCCCTCCAGTATGCCCCACGTCCCTCACCAAGATGACCACCAGGTCCAGAATGTTCCAGACGCTGCTGAGGTAGCGAAGCCGATGCAGGTGGATTTCCAGGATTTCCTCCACCACATAATAGAAGATGAAGACACAGAAGACAACTTCACAGCCCACAATGAAGAAGTCCCAGTTATTCACATAGCGGATCAGCTTAACTGTGCGGATCTGCCAGGATGGGATGGTCCCTCCTGTGGCTGGAAACTCTACCACCAGTCTGTGAGGAAGATGAGAAGGTTAGTGGGGACCGGGCTGAGGCAGCTCCTCCTACTTCGCAGGCTCCCCACACCCAGCATAGGGGACCTGGTAGGGAAAGGTTTCAAGCAAGTCAGATGAGCCAGGAACCATGGGCAGAGAGTACGGTGTGGAAAGGGTGCTTACCTCAGAATACAGAAAAGATTGATGTTGGCATTGTAGACGGAGAAGTCGATAAAGACCACCCGAGTGCCCCTGTCCAGCCACAGTCCCTCCTGGAGTCCTTGGAGGGCCTCTGCACTGGCTTGTCGGGATCCTGGAAGATCCAAGTAGTAGCCACCCCCGCTGTAGCTTGTGAGCCTGCCCCAGTGGGAGGAGCCACCCAGCTCATTCTGGGAATGGTATGTCCACCTGCCGGAAGAAAAAAAGGCCATTTGAGCAAAGAGGTCAGAACCAGGCTAAACCCTCGCCCTGTAAGGCAATTATGAATTGCCTGGTTTCATAGTTGCACATACATTGATTATCTATAGATATTTACTGTACTATTTGCATGTATATGTGCATATATTATATGTGGTTCATACATAATTTTGTGAGAAACATATCTTATATGCCCTATAGGTGATATCACATATAGTGCACATAATATCACATATAATATTTGCCTTACATGTGTCATTTTTTTTCTTACTAAAACTTGTTTGGGAAGAGAGGGAAACCACTGTCCATATTTTAGAGCAAAGGAAATGAACACTGGGGAGTTCCAAGACAGTCGGCTATTTGGCCATTGTCCTGAAACTCAAACCTAAGTTTCTTTTTCACTAGGTGAATGCACTCTTGGAGCCAGGCTGTGTAGTTACATGAAGGAAACACTTGGGCCATAAACGCAGACGTGATCTTTCTAGTTCCTGTGGTTCCACCCCAGGATTCTCTGTTCTAGCGCCCCCATCATTCCTCTCCCTCCCCTTCCCGATTTCTTTCCTGCCTACACCTTCTCCTTCCCTATCCTCTCTACCCTCTTCCTCTCCTCTCTTCGTTCTTCAACTTTCTTCCATCCCTTGCTGCTTCCTGCATCAAGTCCCAGGAGTCAAGTACTCCAACCATGGACTTCTCTCATGGACCACACTGCCCAAGACACTCTGACTTCAAGAAAGAATGTCACCTTGTGTGGGGGGAACAAGGCTGTGTCTTTTCTGCTAATCTGCCTCCTTTATACCTGAATGGCACACACCAAAGTGTGTAAATGAGTCGTTGTTGAGGCTTAGGGAGAGGTCCCCTTGTCTCCTGAGATGCCCACCCTTAAGGTTTTTTAAGTTTAGTAGAAGTGTTTTCCACACCCTGGAGTGACGGGCAAGCTCAAAGGGGTGGCCCTACACTTTTGGCAGGGGCTCACTCACGCTGTGCCGTTCTGAGGTCCAAAGGGGAGCTGATCTTCTTTGTCCGGCGAGTACACATCATAACAGTTCAAAATGTCCTCCCGGAAGTCTTCATGAACCACACAGGAGTCATTGCGCACGCGCAGCTGCCGCAACCTTGGGGCTCCCAGGAGCAGGTTCTCATAGTAGATGAAGGAGTGGGAGCCACGCCCCAGGCTCTGGTTGTTGTACCACTTTGTCCAGTACAAACTGTCCAGGAGTGGGCCCTGAGCAAACTGGACCAGAAGCTGGGTTGGGCCTGGTCCAGCCTCCTGCTTACTGTACTGCATGATCTTTCCCTGAGCCCTCAACTTGCCCCTAGCCTCTACTGTTTGGACTCCCACAGTTGACTGCGCTAACTCTGTTTCCTGCTGGTCAACCCCCAGATGGATACCCTCACCTCTCTCCAGCCTCCACCTTCACCCTAGCCCAATCTGTTAATTCGGCTTTATCCTTTCATTTGCCCTGGTTCCAGACTGACCCTCTGCCTTGTGTCTCAGACCATTAAGAAGGAGAGCCTAGGGGCGAGGGTGGGGGTGGGGTGAAAGCAGCGCCATCCGTACTCACATCCCAGAAGTCTGACATGCTGCTGATGGTTTGGAAGGAGACTCCAGAGTCGGATGGGGTGTGTAGGAACAATTCAGACATCACTTTGGTGTAGTAATAGGCACTAGAACTTGTCATTCCGTAGGTCACTAGAACACAACCCAAGGGGCATGTCCTCAAGGTCCACCTCCCCAGAAGAGTCAGGAAAGCCCACTGCCCTGGGATCAGGTGGAATAGGAGGAGCCCATCAGACTTCTCCCAGAGGTCTGGGGAAGGTGATGGTACCACTAGGGGTTCCAGGAGATGTTTTAGGGAAAGGTGTGGCAGCAAGAGTAGCTTCGCCCCACTTGGTAATTCAGTTGACATCGTCATTCTGAAATCTCACTTTTCTCCCTAGACTCAGCTTAACTGTCTAGTTCTTCTGTGCTAGAGCTCAAAGATGTCTGCACTGGGCAAAGCTTCCCTTTATTTATTTGTTCTTGATTTTCGCTTCTGAATTCTAGAGTAAGACTCAGGCTAAATGTCTTGCAATAGAGAGGAAACCTCATGACTTCTAGCGTCACTGATCCTAAAGCCATCGGAGTGACGGGTAGGCATAGTGGGCACCATAGTGGGTGCCAGCATCTCCTGGGATCAGGGTTCATTGCATTGCAGATCAAAAAAAAAAAAATCTGACTTCTGTTCTGAATAATGGCACCTCATTCAACTGCTTTAATGCCCCAGCCCCAGCCCCAGCCCCAGCCCCAGCCCCAGCCCCAGCCCCAGCCCCAGCCCCAGCCCCAGCCCTGTGTGTTGAAAATAGAGAAGCTCTAAGTTTCTGTGCTTAACGGCAGAGTTTAAAATGTATACACCACTTTTTCATAGGTTGTCCCTCACTCTGGGCTAGTCTGATGTTTCCTCCTGACTACATTCAGGTGATGGGTTTGAAGGGAATGGCCTCATGAGTGATGTTGTGTTCATCGTAGTGCGTCATACAGAAAATACAGGTTGTCTGTTGATGCCTTACTGCTAAAGTTAATTCTGATCCCTTATTAAGATGGTGTTTGCTAGGCTGCAGTGCTGCACGCCTTTAATCCCAGCACTCGGGAGGCAGAGGCAGGCGGATCTCTAAGTTCAAGGCCAGCCTAGTCTACACAGTGAGTTCCAGGACAGGCAGAGCCGTTACACAGAGAAACCCTGACTCAAAAAAACACAACAAACAAACAAACAAACAAAGATGGTGCCTACTATGTTTCTTCCATGTAAAATTATAATTTTCTCTTTTAGAATTAATATACATTTTGGGATGTAGAGTCTCACATTCTATAAATATCTCATTCATCTTTCACCAATGAGATGCAAGTATTTATTGATGAATTTTGTTTAATTATTACCAAGATGATCATCAAATGGTGAGTTTGTTTTCCATCAATTATTTCTTTTACATTAGCCAATTGTGGTTGTTTGAATAATAATGGCCGCCAGGGACTCATATATTTGAAGGCTTAGTCACCAGGGAGTGGAATCCTTTGAGAAGGATTTCAAGGGTTAAGTGGTGTGGCATTGTTGGAGGAAGTGTATCACTGAAGGTGGGCTTTGCCAGATCCAGCCTCTCCCTCTCCCTCTCCCCCTCCCCCTCCCCCTCCCCCTCCCCCTCCCCCTGACTACATATCAGGATGTAGCTCTCAGCTGCTGCTCCAGTGCCATGCATGCCACCGTGCTCTCTGCTATGATGATGATGGGCTAATGCTCTGAAACTGTAAGCCAGCTCCCAGTTAACTGCTTTCCTTTATAAGAGTTGCCTGGGTCATGGTGTCTCCTCACAGCACTAGGGCAGTGACTAAGTCATCTGTGGTCTTTTCAGTTTTTCCCCATATGGGTTCTAATTTGTTATTATTATTTATCGTGTTACTCAATGGACTTGTTTGTTTGTTTGCTTGCTTTGTTTTGTTCTTGAGACAGGGTCTCTTCTATGTAGTCCTGGCCGCCACTGAACTTGCTATATAGATCAAGCTAACTATAAACTCACAGAGCTCTGCCTGAGTGTTGGGCCAAAACATTTGGGCCATCATACCGGCTGAGTTTTTTATTTTTAACAAGGTGAAAACCTAAAATCAATATGTAATATGAGCTTTGGAGATGGGTCCTGGGTTACACTCTCTTTTGTGTTAGAACAGCTATTGGTAAAGTAATTGGTGGAATTGTAATAAGGGTTGTTCATTAAATGGCAGTATTAGATCAATGACAAATATACTAATTTTGACAATAGACTATTCCCCACCTTAAAAATTAAGGTATTTGGGAGTAACGAGGCTTTACGTCATTATGTCTTTAAATTTACTTTCAAAAGATAGTGGGGGAGGGTAGGACTAAGGAGTATCTTCATATTTAAGTATTTAAGTGAATCTATTAATTCTTTATATTTTTATTATAATTCCCTGTATGTGTATAATCCTGTTAGAATTTTTAAAATAGGATTTCTCAGCCTCTTGAAAGCAATTCCTTTAATTTTTTTTTCTCCAGTGGAACTCAGATACTAATATCTGAGTCAACTTTAAACCAGAATTAATCAGAAGAGATAATAAAGTTTATTTCATATTGATTAAGGAAATAGTTCATTAAGAGGCTATAACAATTCTAAACACACATGCAGCAAGCACTTTTGCACTCAATTTCATGAAACAACACCACTGAATATAAAAGCATAGATTGGCCTCAATGCAATAAAAGTGTGTGATAAGATGCACCAATGTCTGGAGAAACAGCCCATAGCACAGGAGGAGTCTTTACTAGTGGCACATCTAACTGAGTGCTAACACCAGGAATATATAAAGAGTTTTTTAAATCAAATAATAAAGCAGTCTAATCAATACATGTGCAAGTGAAATGAACAGTTTTTGAAAGATGAAGTACAAGTAGCTAATCATATGAAACTATCCTACATGTTTAGCATCAGAGAAATGCCAATCAAAAGCATGCTAAGATTCTCCCACACTCTAGCCTGAATGGCCATGATTAAGGAAATAACAACAATAAATGCTGACAGGGATGGAAGTGGAAGGAAACCTCATATCCTGTGACTAGGAACATAAATGCGACCATCCACTGTAGAAATCGGTGTGGAGGCGCCTCACGAAATCACAACTAGAACTACAGTGTGCTCTGTCTGCAGATGCCTGGGAACGTCTGTAAAGGACAGGCTAGCCTAACAGTCACCTGCAGGCCCATGCTCACTAGAGCAGTGTTCACAGCCAAGTTATGCAATCAGCCTGCGTGTCTGTCCACAGGTGAAAGAAAATACGGCATATGTACTATAAAGTCAGTGGCAAAGGGGAATGAAATTGTATCATCTGTAGAGAAAGAGATGGAATTGGATCATTATATTAAGCAATTAGACCCAGAAAGAAAAATACCAAATATTTTCTCTCACATGTGGATCCAAGCTTGATTTTACTCACACACACACACACACACACACACACACACACGCCACATACAAGCACTCACACAGGGGTGTGGGTATAGAAGGAAGGTACAAGAAGAAGAGGAGGAAGAAGAAGAAGAAAGGGGTAAAAGGGGAGGTTATTATTAAGGAGTGAGTCTAATCAAAGTTTTTGATATACTTGAATGAGGTATCTTTATGAGGGATGGAAACCTGATATCAGGAATTTAGTTCTCATCACCCATGGAGTAGATGGAGAGGACTCCCACAAGCTGTCCTCTGACTTCCACATACATGCTAATGGCATGTGTATGTATGCATATACAAAGTAAATTAAATAAACAAGTACACCACGATGTATAGAAATACACACGAATAAAAACACTAACTTTATTTTTCGGATCTTGGGACACACGTTTCCTTCCCATCCAATTTAGGAAAAGAAAGATTTGTAGACTGGAGCATGTTTAGAGAGATCCCTGGTTACAGCTACAGACATCATACTTCATCGTGGAAGGGCATTAGCAAAGACAGGATCATTGTTCCTCGAATTATCCCATTCCACTCTAATAACAATGTCCAGGACATGGCCTTAGTTCTAACTCGTGTCTGAGGTTATCTGTCCACAGTATCTGGAGAGAGACAGATGCTGAGATTGTTATACTGCTGAGTGGCCACTAGGTGGTACTCTTAGCCCCAGGGTTTTTCTAGTCCAGGTTAAATTAAAGCTTAGAACTATTGTAGCTCTGAATTGCTGTCAACTACCTAGGGGAGCTTAGTAGCTTCAGTCTTTTGTCTGTTTGCTTGCCTGCCTGCCTGCCTGCCTGCCTGCCTGCCTGCCTGCCTGCCTGCCTGCCTGCCTGCCTGCCTGCCTGCCTGCCTGCCTGCCTGCCTGCCTGCCTGCCTCCTTGCCTCCTTGCCTCCTTGCCTCCTTGCCTTCTTGCCTCCTTGCCTCCTTGCCTCCTTGCCTGCTTGTTCTGATACAGAGTTTCATGTAGCCCTGGCTGGCATTGAACTTCTGTGTAGATAAGGCTGATCTAGAACTCCCGAACCTCCCTACTTTCCAGGTGCTGTGATTATAGCTGCCCTTGCATCTGGTTTTGCTTTTGTTATTTTTCCAGTGCTGAGAAGTGAACACAAGGTTTTGAGTATGCTGGACAATTATCTCCCATTGAGCTATAGGCCTGACCCTCATAATCTCTGATTATTTTCTGAGACAGTAAAACTTATGTTTTCTAAGAAAAATGCCATCAGCAGGTAAAATGCTTATTAACACACAGAAATCCAGTATTCATTCCCCTAAACGAATCTTTAATTAAAGTTTGTATGTGTAAAAACACCAAGATGGAACCTTAAGATCTTTTTAGATTAAAGTCTAAACTTGGTTTCTCCATTCAAATACTCTCAATTCCTGGGAACAGAAAAGATGGCCCATACTTTAGTGCCACACAAACTCCAGTAGGATCTGTGTGACAAGTTCCACAGACTGAGGCGAATGACCTCAAAATGAGGAGGCCTCTTGGAACCGATTGTGGAACTCTTCGCTGGAGAAAAAATATTGAGCCGTAGTTCTCATGGCAATCTATCTGTTTTGTTTTTTCTTATTCCTTTTCTTATTTACAAGTTCCTGCTAGCCTAGGCCAAGATCTTAAGTGAGAATGGGTAAGAAACCATCCCTAGAGATGGGGTCACTAACATGACCTTATCCCCAGGGAAACCAACACTTTACTTTTAAAATAATTTACAAAACTATTGTGATAGATAAAAAATTTCCCAACAATAAAATTTCATATGGCTACATGTGTGTCATTGGAGGTGGATTTTGGTATATGGTAAAGAAAGCCTTAATTAGAAAGAAATAAATAATTTAAATTTACATATTGAAGATTTATAAAAAATCAGGTATTAGATGTTAAATAATAATTGACCATGGGGCTGGAGAGTTAGCACAGCGGTTAAAAGCACTGACCATTAAAGATTTATTTATTTTATTTTTATTTTTTTTTTAAGATTTATTTATTTATTATATGGAAGTACATTGTAGCTGTCTTCAGACACTCCAGAAGAGGGAGTCAGATCTCGTTACGGATGGTTGTGAGCCACCATGTGGTTGCTGGGATTTGAACTCTGGACCTTCGGAAGAGCAGTCGGGTGCTCTTACCCACTGAGCCATCTCACCAGCCCCCATTAAAGATTTATTAACCTGCTTCTGGAAATATGCTCCTAGCCTTGGACAACAGCCCCCATTGAATATATATTTTTAGAATTGTTATATTTTGATGATTTATAGTGATGTTACCTGTTCTGTTTGTGATTCACTGAATACATAGTTACAGAGTTGTAATGCTTGGATGATTTTTGTGCTTTACTGTGCCAAATGATTTTTGTTGGTATTTGTGATTGCTTCACTAGATACAGTTTCTAAGAGATGTAATGTTTAGTTGGGTTTTTTTTAATGTATAAAATCCCCTGCTTGAGAGCTGCAAAACACACTCAGATTCAAACTGCCTCTATGTTTGTTTCTGTTTGTCACCATCGAATCTTTATCCACCTAGCTTCAAAGACCCTCGTTCCAGGGACCCCCATACCCGACTGGGGTGGTCCGTGGCACTTTAGAACATTTATTTCTGTATCAAGGCTCAGCATCCACATGGAACCTCTTGAATTCAGCTCTGGGGGGATCTGATGCCCTTTTTAACCTCTGAGGGCACCGGGCCTGCACATGATACAAACACACATACAGCTGAAACACTCATAAGGAAATGCTCGGTGTTCCTTGTACATTTTTATTTATGAACATTGAGTACTTTGTTCAAAAATGTACTTTAAGGTAGTAATAACAAAACATTATATCTCAGTTACTCTCAAATATTAATGTGTGTGTGTTTGTGTAGGGGGGCGAGAGAAAGGGAGAAAGAGAATAATAAAATGAATAAGAGATGTTTTTTGTCACCACTTAGCCAAACTGTTTCAAATACCATTGATTTTTTTTGATGTAGAGTGTACTATCAACTCAGATTATTATAAAGATGCTTTCTAGATTAATTATACAGACACTATTTAAAGTCTAACCTTGTGCAAAATACTTTGCTAAGTGTCATGATGTCAAACCTCAGAAAAGTTCTACTAGAGAAGATTGGGTTAGGTTTTGTGTGTGTGCATGTGTACGTGAGAGAAAGAGAGAGAGAGAGAGAGAGAGAGGTGTGGGTGTCACTATGTAGCCCTAGTTGGCCTGACAGTCACTGTTTATACTATGCTGGCCTTGAACTCACAGCCTCTGCCTCCCAAGTGCTGAGTTTAAAGGTGTTGCCCTAGTTGGGGTTTTATAGCTATGAAGAGACACCATGACCAAGGCAACTATTATAAAAGAGTTAACTGGGGCTGGCTTACAGTTTCAGAGTTTCAGTCCATTATCGCCATGTCAAGAAGCATGCAGGCAGATGTGGTGCTGGGGAAGGAGCTGAGAATTCTACATCTTAAATCTGAAGGCAGCCAGGAGGAGACTGATCCCACACTGGTGGAGCTTGAGCACTAGGAAACCTCAAAGCCTGCTCCACAGTGATGCACTTCTTCCAGCAAGGCCACACCTCCTAATAGTACCACTCCCAAGCATTCAAACACATGGGGACCAAACCTATTCAAACACCACCATGCTCAGTTAATATTCAGTGTTTAATGGGTTCTCGGTCACTATTTGTTATGCTGGACAAATAGTAGAAGAGGGTTTACTTTATTTTATTATTTTTAAATATGTATATGTGTGTCTGATGTGGGAGATATGCATGTGTCCATGGAGCCAGAGGAGTTGGATCCCCTGAACTAGAGCCACTTGATGTAGGTGCTGGGAATTGAACTCAGGTCCTTCAGAAGAGCACTGAACGCTCATAATCACTGAGCCGTCTCTCCAAGCTCCCGTGGAAAAGTTAAAAAAAAAAAAAAAAAACCAAAACACTAAAATACAGAGTAAAATGAAGCAAATCATATTCAAACTGTATTTGACCCGTGAACAGTGTAATCAAAATAGCTGAAGATTGCTTGTGTGTAGTAGATTGGAAAAGAATCTGGCTCATTCCTTCGTTCAAAAGAGAACAGTAATTCATTGATGACTTGAATAAGCTCAGTCAAGCCAGACCTGGGCTCACCTATCAGGAATTTCAGTAGACTAGGAACTTCTCACAGTGTGGTCAGTCTGCCTCATGGTCATTCGGGAAGTTGAACGGAGGCTTGTTGTAGTGGCTATTCCTGGTTGTCAACTTGACAATATTTGGAATGAACTACAATCCGGAATTGGAAGGCTCACCAGTGACCCTTATCTGGAGGCTTGGAGATCCTTATCTGGATCTTGGTTTGAAGATCTTGAGCCATAGTGGCTATGGATTCCAGAAGATTGAATCTCCGAGTTAAGGAACACACCTTTAATCTGGGCTATGCCTTTCATCTGGGATTAAAGGTGTGGTGGAACACACCTTTAATCTGGGCTACACCTTTTGCTGGAGACAATATAAGGACATTGGAAGAAGGGAGTCTAGCTCTTGCTCTTGCTCCTTCGCCTGCTTGCTGCGTGAGACTGAGTAACTGCTAGATCCTTGGACTTCCATTCACAGCTGCGACTGAACCATTGTTGGGAATTGGGCTGCCGACTGTAAGTCATCAATAAATTCCTTTACTATTTAGAAATTATCCATAAGTTCTGTGACTCTAGAGAACCCTGACTAATACAGAAGTTGGTACCAGGAGTGGTTCTAGAGTAACAGAAGTACAAGGATGAATCTTTTAAAATACTGGAATTGGCTTGTTGATCCACCAGCACTTTCAAATATTGAAACCTCTCCAGATTCTCTCCCTCCTGGGAGCTCAGAGAATTTTGAAGACCCATGGTTGAAACTATATTCCGAACTTAAAGAAGCTAATGCCCTTGATTTTCTTAATGAATTAGGTGATTCAGTGCACAAAGCTTTCTACAAGATGGGGAAAAAATCGAAAAATGATTTTACTGGCTGGCTGCTCTTAGTATCTGTGGAAAAAATGATGAATGAAAGGAAGGAGTTGTGTGATAAAATCGAAAGGCTCCAGACACAAGTAAACGATCTAAAAGTTGCTAAGTGTGTCCTTGAGGAGAATCTTCTCTCTTGTAGCAATAGAGCTCAAGTTGCAGAAAATCAAACAGAAACTCTCATTGTAAGGTTGGCTGAACTACAGAGAAAATTCAAGTCTCAGCCTCAGAGTGTGTCGACAGTTAAAGTAAGGGCTCTAATTGGCAAAGAATGGGATCCTACAACATGGGACGGGGATGTGTGGGAAGACCATGTTGAAGCTGAGAATTTTGAATCCTCAGATTCTCAAGGGTTTGCCCCACCTGAGGAAGTAGTACCCTCAGCCCCACCTCTTGAAATAATGCCTTCCCCACATGAGGAAATTAATTTTGCAGAGTCTGCTCACGGCCCACCAATAGTTTCTTCTAGACCTGTAACCAGACTCAAAGCAAAACAGGCTCCTAGAGGGGAGGTAGAAAGTATAGTCCATGAGGAAATTCGCTACACTACTAAGGAGCTTAATGAGTTTGCTAATTCATTCAAGCAGAAACCTGGTGAATATGTGTGGGAATGGATTTTAAGGGTGTGGGATAAGGGTGGAAGGAACATAAAACTAGAGCAGGCTGAGTTTATTGACATGGGTCCTCTGAGTAGAGATTCTAGGTTTAATACGGAAGCTCGCATAGTTAAAAAAGGTGTCAAAAGTTTGTTTGAATGGTTGGCTGAGGTGTTTATCAAAAGATGGCCTACTGGAAATGACTTGGAGATGCCTGATATTCCGTGGCTTAGTGTTGATGAAGGGATTTTAAGACTTAGGGAAATTGCAATGCTAGAGTGGATATATTGTGTAAAGCATAATTGTCCACAATGGGAAGGTCCAGAAGATATGCCTTTCACCAGCTCTATAAGACGCAAATTGGTGAGAGGGGCACCAGCACATTTGAAGGGTTTTGTTCTTTCCCTTTTCCTTGTGCCAGATCTTAGCATTGGAGATGCTTCTGCTCAATTAGATGAATTAAATTCACTGGGTTTAGTTGGATCCCGAGGTAACAAGGGCCAGGTGGCAGCATTGAATCGCCGGAGACAAGGTGATCCTAGTTATTATAATGGACAGCGTAGACAAAAGAATGTTTATAATAACATACCCAGTAATGGTCAGCACAGGAGAGGTGAAATTTATAATGGCATGACTCGCTTGGACCTTTGGTACTGGCTAATCAATCATGGTGTTTCCAGGAATGAAATACATAGGAAGCCTACTGCATATTTGTTTGATCTGTATAAGCAGAAAAATTCTCAAACAAATGAAAGAAAGGCTACATTAGATCGTGGTAAACAGCAATCTCGGCCAGTGAATCAATTTCCAGACTTGAGACAGTTTGCAGATCCGGAACCCCTTGAATGAAGGGGTGGCCAGGTTCCTCTGAGGAAGGATCTTGATAAGACACTCAAAGGTTTTGCTGTTACCCTTTCTCCAGTTCTTCCCCAGAGGGACCTACGGCCTTTTACAAGGGTAACTGTACACTGGGGAAAAGGAAATAATCAGACTTTTCGGGGTCTGCTGGATACTGGTTCTGAGTTGACACTGATCCCAGGGGATCCCAAGAAACATTGTGGCCCTCCAGTTAAAGTAGGGGCTTATGGAGGGCAGGTGATTAATGGAGTTTTGACTGATGTCCGACTCACAGTAGGTCCAGTAGGTCCCCGGACACATCCTGTGGTGATTTCCCCAGTTCCAGAATGTATAATTGGGATAGATATACTCAGAAATTGGCAGAATTCTCATATTGGTTCCCTGAACTGTAGAGTGAGGGCTATTATGGTTGGAAAGGCCAAATGGAAGCCTTTAGAGTTGCCTCTGCCAAAGAAAATAGTGAATCAAAAACAGTATCGTATTCCTGGAGGAATTGCAGAAATTACTGCCACTATCAAGGACTTGAAAGATGCAGGGGTGGTGGTTCCCACCACATCTCCATTTAACTCTCCTATCTGGCCAGTGCAGAAAACAGATGGATCATGGAGAATGACAGTTGATTACCGAAAACTAAATCAGGTAGTAACTCCAATTGCAGCTGCTGTACCAGATGTAGTTTCCTTACTTGAGCAAATTAACACATCTCCTGGCACCTGGTATGCGGCTATTGATCTGGCAAATGCCTTCTTCTCAGTACCTGTCCATAAGGACCACCAGAAGCAATTTGCTTTCAGTTGGCAAGGCCAACAGTATACCTTCACAGTTTTGCCTCAAGGATATATTAACTCTCCTGCCCTGTGTCATAATTTAGTTAGAAGGGATCTTGATCGTTTGGATCTTCCACAAAATATCACATTGGTGCACTATATTGATGACATTATGCTGATTGGACCAAGTGAGCAGGAAGTAGCAACCACTTTGGACTCATTGGTAACACATATGCGTATCAGAGGATGGGAAATAAATCCAACCAAAATTCAAGGACCATCTACCTCAGTGAAATTCTTAGGAGTCCAGTGGTGTGGGGCATGCAGAGATATTCCTTCTAAGGTGAAAGATAAGTTATTGCACCTGGCCCCTCCTACAACCAAGAAAGAAGCACAACGTTTAGTGGGTCTATTTGGATTCTGGAGACAACACATCCCTCACTTGGGTGTGTTACTTAGGCCTATTTACCAAGTGACTCGGAAAGCTGCTAGCTTTGTGTGGGGCCTGGAACAGGAGAAGGCCCTTCAACAGGTCCAGGCTGCTGTGCAGGCTGCTCTACCACTTGGACCATATGACCTAGCAGACCCGATGGTACTTGAGGTATCTGTGGCTGATAGAGATGCTGTTTGGAGCCTCTGGCAGGCCCCTGTAGGTGAATCACAGAAAAGACCTTTGGGATTTTGGAGCAAAGCTCTACCATCATCTGCAGACAACTATTCTCCCTTTGAAAAACAGCTCTTGGCCTGCTATTGGGCCTTAGTGGAAACTGAACGTTTGACAATAGGACACCAAGTTACTATGCGACCTGAACTACCCATCATGAGCTGGGTACTATCAGACCCTGCAAGTCATAAAGTGGGACGCGCACAGCAGCAGTCTATTATCAAATGGAAGTGGTATATACGTGATCGGGCCAGAGCAGGTCCTGAAGGCACAAGCAAGTTACATGAAGAAGTTGCTCAAATGCCTATGGTTTCTACTCCTGTTACAATGCCATCTGCTGCCAAGCATGCACCTATAGCCTCATGGGGTGTTCCCTATGATCAACTGACCGAAGAGGAGAAGACTAGAGCCTGGTTTACTGATGGCTCTGCACGTTATGCAGGTACCACCCAGAAGTGGACAGCTGCAGCATTACAACCCCTTTCTGGGACAACCTTGAAAGACACAGGTGAAGGGAAATCTTCACAGTGGGCAGAACTTCGGGCAGTACACATGGTATTACAGTTTGTTTGTAAGAAGAAGTGGCCAGATGTACGATTATTCACTGACTCATGGGCTGTAGCCAATGGATTGGCTGGATGGTCAGGGACTTGGAAAGATCACAATTGGAAAATTGGTGAGAAAGACATCTGGGGAAGAAGTATGTGGATAGATCTCTCCAAATGGGCAAAGGATGTGAAGATATTTGTGTCCCATGTAAATGCTCACCAAAAGGTGACTTCAGCCGAGGAGGAGTTCAATAATCAAGTGGATAAGATGACCCGTTCTGTGGACAGTCAGCCTCTCTCCCCAGCCATCCCTGTCATTGCTCAATGGGCACATGAACAAAGTGGTCATGGTGGTCGAGATGGAGGTTATGCTTGGGCTCAGCAACACGGGCTTCCACTCACCAAAGCTGACCTGGCTACTGCTGCTGCTGATTGCCAGATCTGCCAACAGCAGAAACCAACACTGAGCCCCAGATATGGCACCATTCCTCGAGGTGACCAGCCAGCAACCTGGTGGCAGGTTGACTACATTGGACCACTTCCTTCATGGAAAGGACAGCGTTTTGTTCTTACTGGAGTAGATACTTATTCTGGTTATGGATTTGCCTTTCCTGCACGTAAAGCCTCTGCTAAAACCACCATTCAGGGACTGACAGAATGCCTCATCTATCGTCATGGTATTCCACACAGTATTGCTTCTGACCAAGGAACTCATTTCACAGCCAGAGAAGTACGACAGTGGGCCCACGATCATGGAATACACTGGTCTTACCACATTCCCCATCATCCTGAAGCAGCTGGGCTGATAGAAAGATGGAATGGCCTTTTGAAGACGCAGTTACAGCGCCAATTAGGTGGTAACAGCTTGGAAGGCTGGGGCAGAGTTCTTCAGAAGGCAGTATATGCTTTGAATCAGCGCTCGATATATGGTACAGTTTCACCCATAGCCAGGATTCATGGGTCCAGGAATCAAGGGGTGGAAAACGGAATAGTTCCACTTACTATCACTCCTAGTGACCCTCTAGGAAAATTTTTGCTTCCTGTCCCCATAACTCTAGGTTCTGCTGGCTTAGAAGTTTTGGCTCCAGAGAGGGGAGTGCTCCTACCAGGAGCTACAACAAACATTTCATTGAACTGGAAGCTCAGACTTCCCCCTGGTCATTTTGGGCTTCTAATGCCTTTAAACCAACAGGCTAAAAAAGGAATAACAGTGTTAGGAGGGGTGATAGATCCAGATTACCATGGGGAAATTGGATTACCTCTTCACAATGGTGGTAAGCAAGATTATGTCTGGAGTGCAGGAGATCCCTTAGGGCGTCTCTTAGTACTACCATGTCCTGTGATTAAAGTCAATGGGAAACTACAACAGCCTAATCCAAGCAGGATGACAAAGGACGCAGACCCATCAGGAATGAAGGTATGGGTCAATCCTCCAGGAAAAGAGCCAAGACCTGCTGAGGTGCTGGCTGAAGGTGAAGGAAATACAGAATGGGTAGTAGAGGAAGGTAGTTATAAATACCAATTAAGGCCACGTAACCAGTTGCAGAAACGAGGATTATAAAGTAATATGAATGCCCATTGTAAATTTACTAATGCGTTTGCGATTGTACGAGGGATAGTTATATCATGTTAGGCGTATTTACAACCTTGTTATTGTTTCATGTGAACATGAGATATTATTTGTGTCAAGTTGACAAGGGGTGGATTGTAGTGGCTATTCCTGGTTGTCAACTTGACAATATTTGGAATGAACTACAATCCGGAATTGGAAGGCTCACCAGTGACCCTTATCTGGAGGCTTGGAGATCCTTATCTGGATCTTGGTTTGAAGATCTTGAGCCATAGTGGCTATGGATTCCAGAAGATTGAATCTCCGAGTTAAGGAACACACCTTTAATCTGGGCTATGCCTTTCATCTGGGATTAAAGGTGTGGTGGAACACACCTTTAATCTGGGCTACACCTTTTGCTGGAGACAATATAAGGACATTGGAAGAAGGGAGTCTAGCTCTTGCTCTTGCTCCTTCGCCTGCTTGCTGCGTGAGACTGAGTAACTGCTAGATCCTTGGACTTCCATTCACAGCTGCGACTGAACCATTGTTGGGAATTGGGCTGCCGACTGTAAGTCATCAATAAATTCCTTTACTATTTAGAAATTATCCATAAGTTCTGTGACTCTAGAGAACCCTGACTAATACACTTGTATACTGCTGAATGGTAGCACACCAGCCCGTGTTCAATGCCTAGCTTCTGTGAGGACTTGCAAAGAAAATACAGTTTTAAAAGCAAGCTGATCAAATTTGGAAGCTGCTGTGGTCTGAATCCAAATGAAGATCAGAGATGCTGAGGGTTGCTTCTTAGGACAGTGATTTTTCTGCCTGTCACCTTTGTTCCTCTTTATCCTACCCATAAGCAAGCAGCAGCATGTGACATCTGGAAAGCTTGTTAAAGGTCATATTGCTGTAGCACTGGGTGGGGCTCAACATGAGCACCGCTGCTGTGTCCTGTGCAGGCTGATGGTTAGCTCTGACTATCCTCCATGGAGACATCGAGAGGCCATGGGTCACCCCATCTATTTCAGTGATTCTTAAGGTTTGGGTTGAAAGGAATCAATTGTACCTCTCCCGGAGCTCTTACAACCTCCCTGGAATTTGAAGGGCATTTATGCAGACCCTTAGAGCATGCCCTCCCCATCGCAGAGGAGAATCTGAGTTCCATGCCCACCCGAACCGCTAGGTGTCATAGCAGGGCATCACGTCCTCAGGTCCACTGGGGTGGGAGAAGATTGGAAACCGTGTGTGTTGGTTTTCCCTAGTGTCTCTCCACTGCCTCCCATTAGTTTCTATTCAGGTAATAAGAATTCCAAGTTGACTTTATTGGGAAGAAGTAGCTTGCCGTACTGTAATACCTGGCTCAGAGATTTCTGAAAAGGACTGGACAGCACCATCTCACGATCATCCTTTTCCTGTACCACGAAAAGAAAGGACCAGAGGGTCCACTCCTGTGTCTGGACACCGATTCTGGTCGCTGTGCTGGGCACTGGCACACTTCCTCATTTAGTCCCACAAGGAACTCTATGGTGACTGCTTCGAGGATCCCCACTTTCCAGCCTCAAGTAGGGTATCTCTTGCTCCAGGTAAAGAAAGGAATAAAGTCAAGATTCAAATGCAAAAAGGAGGCTGAGTGTGTACTGCTCCGGGAGCAGAACTGCATTCAAGAGTGAATTTATGGGGCAAACAATTCGGTTCTGTAAAAGACAGAACTTCTAATCCACTGCTGTTTTCTGATATGAAATGGCCAACATCTCAAGCGCTCCTTTTACTTGTGTGACTATCAATTAGCGGCAGTCTGCTGCTCCACCTGCTTTGGGTAAAGCAGCTCTTCCTGATCCTTCAAGATGTGGCAAAGGAGTATGTTTTAGGATTTCATTGCTGTGAAGAGATACCATGACCGAGACAACTCTTTTAAAGGCAAACATTTAATTGGGGCCGACTTACAATTTCAGAGGTTCAGTCCATTATCATCATGATGGGAAGCATGGCAGCCTGTAGGCAGACTCGGCGCTAGAGGAACCAGGCATTCTACATCTTGATCCCTAGGCAGCAGGAGGGGGCTCTCTCTTCCATACTGGGCAGAGCTTGAGCATAGAGACCCCAAAGCCCAACCCCACAGTGACACATGTCCTCTAACAAGGCCACATTAGCAGGGCCTAATAGGGCCACTTCCCAATGGCCAGGCATATTCGAACCACTGGGGAGTGCATTGTTCTTTCAAATGGTGGCACTGGATCAAGGAATGGAAGCCAGCAGAATTAGAGTCAGAATGCTGAGTGCTAGTATGTCCCTTTTCCTTCTAGGGCATAATTCCATGCAGACTTTAGAGACTAGATAACGACTTCATGAGATGCTGTGGAGGAGATTCAGTGACCAGAAGGATTTATGGTCCAACACCAAGAGTAGATGGCATCTTCCTCCCCGCCCCCCTTTTCCTCCCCTCTTCTTGGCAGAGATGAAATCCTCTGCTAAGCCATATTCTATACTCATGACCTCTCGGGTCAAAGTCACAGTTGCACAGCATAGTAATGATTCCACGATTGATAACTTGGTGTGCCTCAGTGTACATTATCTACCACAGCACTTACAAAAACCTGGGAAAGTAGGAACTACCATCTCCATTTTATGCAGGTAAACTGAGGTCAAGAATGTTGTTAATAGTGAGTTCCAGGACAGCCAGAGCTACAGAGAGAGACCCTGTCACAGGGTCATACATGTATGTCACATGTATGTCACAGATACATACATACATACATACATACATACATACATATCAGTTCTTCAAAATTCAGGCATTCAGACTCCCATCTCTCTTACCACAGAGACCAGAGTTTTTGTTTGTTTGTTTGTTTTGTTTTTTGCTACCATACTGTATGTACTACATGAAAGGACCACTAACCACAGTAGATCCTTCTGACAGAATACTCTGACTTCTAAAAGTTAATCTTTAGACAGGGGATGGATCAGGGAGGAGTTGGAGGAGGCAGTAAAAATGGTCAAACCTCAATACAAGAAATTCCCAAAAAATTCATTAAAAGAATTAATCCAAACACCCAAGATTATGCAAGATTATGTTTTTAAGTTTCCTCATGAGCAAACTCCAGAGTTTAGTGTCTGAGTCAGACAGTGAGTTGCAGTGAGACTTGGTAAATTCAACACTTCACTACCTTAAAAGGAATGCCAGATTCAATCAAGACATTTTTAACTATACTAATGGGACCCTCTGACCAAACAAACTGTTGGTAAAATTTTATGTGCATGCCTGCTATTCATTCTGAGCACTCCCAAACTGTCTTATAGGTAAAGCCATATATGCCATATATATAAATATAAATATATTTACTTTATGAGTATTAAACATGGATTATGAGAGGCAATTTATAAAAGTAGCTTTCATTTTTAACATTTAAAAATCAATTTTATAGCCCATGTACTAAATATAAACATAATCAACACCAATGCTCCTGAAGTTTATTTACATCTTGTTATTAATCAATGTGCTTTTAAAAAATTTTCCATACTCAACATTGGACACTATGCAAATTACTTGTATTTTCTTCTTTTCTTTGACTGCCCAGGAACCTCGGGCATTGTTCTCCTTAAGAGTCTTTATTTATTGTAAGTTTTCTGGTACAATTTATCTTTCTCTCTTATCTTTTTCTAGCTCTTGTGCTATGTCTTCTATTATATTTCTAGTGGGTTATATTTTATTAGAGCTGTGCTTTTTTTTTTAATGTTCTTCTGCATGCCCCACCTATGTTCCCTTTAGACATGGGCAGGACATAGAAATACGTTGTTATTAAAGAAGTCTGAATGTTGTAATTGTTATTAAACATTGTCATCGTCATGAACTTGAGTAACAGCATGATTTTATCCTCTCCTGGGCTTGGAGTCCAGTCCTCCCTTTTGAACTGATGGGAGAGGAGCCCAGCTCAGAGCAGCAAGCAGTCAGCACAGTGCTGTGGGCTGTACTTTCCCAGGAACTACAACCCAGGTCACCTAGCGCTGCAGAGCGCCTTCCTGCCCCCAGTTACCACCGAACACAACTGTGCTCTGCCAGCCTCTCCTTGGGCAAGATCAGGATCCATTTCCCGCACGAGCTGGCAAGACCTCTGAAGAGCTGGGTCGCCTAGAAAGCAAAATGTCTAAGTTCTTTTTGGACCTGCTCCATTCTTATGTCAGAAACTGGTTGTTTCCGGCTGGCAAGACAGCTTGGTGGGTTAAAGCACTTGTAAAAGACTGGTGGTGAGAGTCCAGTCCCCTGAAGCCAGGTAGAAGGAGAGAACTAACTCCTGATAGCTGTCTTTTGCCCTTCACATGTACAGTTGGCACTTGCACACCTGCATACAACACACACACACACACACACACACACACCATAGTAACAGTAATTAAAAAAAATTTTTTTAAAGAAAGTGAATGGGTTTTTTTTTTCTAAAAAAAAAAATGACCCCTTGTACACTGTGTGGTTATGAACCTTGCTTATTTAAAATATGTTTTTATTATTCTTAGCTATGTGTATGGATGTGTTGCAGAGGGAAGAGGTGGGTATGGGCACGTGTGTGTGCTTTGCCGGTGAAAGCTAGAGGCATGGAATCCCCCTGAAGCTGGAGATACAAAGCCTGTGAGCCACCTAATGTGGGTGTTAGGAATCAAACTCAGGTCTTCTGGGAGAGCAATAAATATTCTTCATTGCTGAGTCATCACTCCAGTCCCAGGGGGGAAAAAACTTTTAAAAGAGACCACCAACAGCCAAGAAACTAACCCCAAATCTTAACAGACTGGAGATTACATGAAAACAAAGGGTTTCTGTATAGCAAAGGGAGTACCGGGGAGCTCGCAGACAGCCAAGTGTAAGGACACCTTTAATACTTCAGACAAAGGACTGATATCCAGACGTCTCAAAGAATTGCAGAAATGAAATTGCAAGGAAATCAAATATTTTCACATTTCGAGATCCAGAGCCCTTTGTCCTCTCCTAAGTCAGGACGAATGTTCAGGTCACAGGTTCTCGGGCTGTCTGGGGTCTCTTCCACCCTGACACAGACAGCCACCCTGCATATACAGCCTTCACTCTTCTACTGGTCTCTTCAGCAGTGGTTCTCAACCCGTGAGCTGTGACCTCTTTCAGGGGTTGAATGACTCTTTCACAGGGGTCACCTAAGACCAACTGCATATAAGGTATTTACATTATAATTCATAACAGTAGCAAAATTACAGTTATGAAGCAGCAGTGAAATAATTTTATGGTTGGGGGGGGGTCACCACAACAATGAAGAACTGTATTTTTTTGGGTCGCAGCATTAGGAAGGTTGAGAACAGCTGGACTAGCGTCCAAAGAGTTGACACTTCTATATATTCCACAGCACCCCTCAACGTATCTCCTTGAGCCCCCTCTTGGTACTCGGTTTATTAAGAAGTTCTCAGAAAAGATCACCTATCTCTCCGGAAATTGGACTCAATGTAATTTTTATCAAATACATAATTAGGGTTGGGCTGAGAGGAGGGCAACTATTTCTAGTTTCTCTTACTTGGAATACTGTCTACTGTCAAGAGTAGTCTTTCCTTAGGCCTTTCCTATTCCCTCCTCCACAGCACCTGTCAGAGTAGAATAAAGACCCTGCTGTGAATTGCATCAGATTGGTTCCTGTCTGTTTTTTTTTAATGGGGAGGGGGGGTCTGGCACTACACTTCCAAATGCCTTCCCCACTGTTCTTCATCATAATATAATTTTATGTGGGGTCCTTTTCTGTCCAATCAAAATGGCACATTACAAAGCTCTCATTGTATCTAAGTATGATAAACATTTAACTAAGTTCTAGGAACCAGGATGGGAGTGGCGAGGCAGACTTCCACTTACAACTTCTGTTTATGTCATAGAGGCATAGAGGTATGCCTCCCTCTGTAACTTCCTACTTCCTATAAGCTGCGGTATATGGCAAAGGCCTTGCATATCCATAGCCTGCAGCTTTAGTGGTTAGTATGTCATCCTCCAACAGATAGTATATCTAGCCAAAGAGCCCACTCTGTTAGAACAAACAAGCAAGAGATGTCAGGGACATTGGGCCTCCCTGACAATGCCTCTTAAGACTTAAATGGATACTGTCACCCGGGACCTGAAAGATTTCCTGGGTCTCCCCTGGTTACTTTGTCACCCACATCTTGACATGGTTCTGGAGCAGTCTTCCATTGCTGCACCCTTCACAACTGTGGTGCTTTGAATACATTTAGCCCCCATAGATTCATGTATATGAGTGCTTGGCCATAGGGAATGGCACTATTAGGAGTGTGGCCTTGTTGAAGGAAGTTGGAGGAAGTGTGCTACTATGGGGGTGGACTCCTCTCAATGTGGAATCAGAGTCTCTTCCTGGTTGCCTTCAAATCAAGATGCAGAACTCTTGGCTCTTCCAGCACCATATTTGCCTGGATGCTGCCATGCTTTCTGCCATGATGATAATGAACTAAACCTCTTAAACACAATTAAATGTTATCCTTTATAAGAGTTGCCTTGGTCATGGTATCTCTTCAGAAATGGGAATCCTAACTAAGATAGAAGTTGGTACCAGTGACTGAAGTATTGTTGTGATAGGCCTGACCATGCTTTTGTTTGGAGGAGTATAGATTATGGAACTTTGGAAAGCAGTGGAATGCTTTAAAGGGGCTAAATGGGCCATTCTAGTAGGAACATGGAAGACTGGGGGTGATTTGAACTGTGGGGGCCTAGGTCAAGAGGTTTCAGAAGAAAAGGATTTTAGTATGTGGCCTAAAGACTGTTTTTGTGATGTTTGGGTGAAGAATGCAGCTGCTTTTTGCCCCTGTTGAAAGAGTCTGCCTGAGGTTAAAGTGAACAGATTTAGATTAATTGCACTGACAAAGAAAAATCTCAAAACAGCCTAGCACAGACTATGCCTTGTGGTTCATTCTTATGAAAAGCTTTTTGACCAGACACAGCCAACTGAGAAATGAAAATTACAAAATGTATAGCTCAAAGATTTAAAAAGGCATCAGGAAGTGGAATGGAGCTAAATTCTGTGACATTAAATGGAATTAAGGGAGTGGTGAGCTGGGGGTAAGATCCCACCCAGCTAAGCTTATTGTTTGTGCATTTGCAGATGAACAAGAGATAGTTCTATCATGGTAGGCATTATTATGACCTGGTTTTTATTTGGACATAAGGAGATATGATGTATGTCAGGTTGACAAGGGATTGATTCTGATGGCTATCTTCAGTTGTCAACTTGACTCTATCTGGAATGAACCACAGTTCAGAAATGGAGGGCACATCAGTGATCCAGATCTTGAGGCTGAGTGACACAGGCTTTCGATCCAGATCTTGACATTGCATGACAGAAGCTTTTGATCTGGATCTTGAGGTATAGTGGCCATGCTTATAAACATCTTGTGAAAAGGAATTTTTAAAAAGCTTAGGTCCAGGTGTGGTGTTAAATGCTTTTAATCCCAGCACTCAGGAGACTGGGGTATGCAGATCTACGAGTAAGATGTAATAGAACAGGGGGGCTAGGTTCTGGCACCAGAAAGCTGCAGAAATTGGCAGCTTTAGCTATGTGGCTCTGGCTTTAGGGTCAAGAATAGACAATTGATGCTGGTTAGATGGAGCTAAGAAATTCATGGTGATTAAAAAGAGACCAGCATCACTGAGGTAAAAATCTTCTGGGAAGTGTTTTCTGAGAGCACAAAGAATCTATGTTCCAGAGACAGACCTTGTGCTCACAGCCAGACTTGGTAATGTGTAAAAATCACCCAGGTGGTGCTGCTTTTGAAGGCATGAAGAGGTCATGAAGAGCAGCTGAGGCTTGGTACTGTAAGAGACCAGGAAAGGCCACTTAGTGGCAATTGAAGGCCCAGGACAAGGGGGTCATGCAAAGAAGTTAAGGCTTGGCACCAGGAAGAGAACCTATGAGAGGCTATTGGTGAAAGTCCAGCCTAGCTGCAGTGGAAGACCTCGGTATATTAGAAATGCCAGTGCCATGGGATGACCACCAAGAACAGCAGCAGCAGTGGAGTAGAGTCAGCCAGAGCCTAGCATGCTAGAGAGGGCAGAGCTGGAGAAGTGACCCAAGTCCTTTGGAAGAGTCCAGATCATGTGTGGATTACTGGAACAAGAAGCTGTGGAGTTGAAGTTGCCATGGAGACTCCAAGATGTTAGAGAGGGCAGAGCCATGAGATACCTGCCATGGAAAGGTGCTAACCAGCCCAAGACAAATAACTGTGTTGCAGTCAACACAGGTGAACCGAGTTGGACATCAGACATAGAGATGCAAAATTTGGAGTTTGCTCAGCTGTTTTGTTTTGTTTTTGTTTTGATCTGGATTTGGTCCAGTATTTCTTCACAATGATGTTTTGGATGTGTATATCTTGTGATATGGGAATTAAGTGATAAGCTTTTTATTTTCGTTTCATTGGGGATTGCAGTTAAGAGATTGCATGAATCTCAAAAAGAGACCTTGAACTTTGGACTTTAAAACATTGTTGAGATTGTGATAGTCCTCCTAAGAGGACTTTTGAAGTTGGATTAAATACATTCTCCATTATGTTATGGCTACAAGCCTATGGGGGTCAGGATGTGGACTGTGGTGCTTTAAATAGGCTTGGCCCTCATAGATTCGTGTATATGATGAATGCTTGGCCATAGGGAGTGGCATTATTAGGAGCTGTGGCCCTGTTGGAGGAAGTGTGTCACTGTTGAAGTGGGCTTTGAAGTCTCCTAATGCTCAAGCTCCACCCAGTATGGAATCAGAGTCTCCTCCTGGCTGCCTTCCAATCAAGATGTAGAACTCTTGGCTCCTCCAACACCTTGTCTGCCTGGATGCTACCATGCTTCCTGCCATAATGTGATGGTAATGGACCAAACCTTGGAAACTGTAAGCCAGTCCCAATTAAATGTTGTCCTTTATAAGAGTTGCCTTGGTCATGGTATCTGTTCACCACAATGGAAACCCCAGGTAAGACAACAACCGATGTCACTGTTGATTACAGGTCAGAGTCCCTTGTTCCTTAAAGGCAGATTTGTCGGGTATATTTCACAGCCCTTAGTAGTCATCCTAGGGTCTAGCACATAATAAAACTTCCTGAATGCTTGAGTGAATGAGTGTGTGAATGGCCAGGATCTCATTCATGTCTCACTTGCTTTTCCCTCCAGACTGCCAGGTAATCTCACTTGATGGTCTGAGGATGTAGCTTGACGGCAAAGCATATGCTAAGTAAGGGTTAGGTCCTGGGTTCAATCCCTAGCCTAGCCTTTAAAAAAAAAAAAAAAAGTTAACTGAGCTGGAGAAATGGTTAAGAACACTGACTGCTCTTCCAGAGGTCCTGAGTTCAATTTCCAGCAACCCCAGGGTGGCTCATAACCATCTGCAATGGGATCCAATGCCTTCTTCTGGTGTGTCTGAAGATAGCTATATATTAAATAAATAAATAAATAAATAAATTTTAAAAGATGTTAACCAACAATTCATGTATACATAAATAACATTTGCATTTAAAACCACTGCATTCTCTAAAAAGAAAAACCACTTTTTAAAAACTGAATTTGCCTGTCCCACAGTATTCAGATGAGTAGGAGATAGCTCAGTTCTCACATTGGCTTCTGCAGGCAATGTGTTGCAATCTGTTCCTTTGGCTGAGAAAGGAGAGACTGGAACCTTACACAATTAGGCCATTGAATAAGAGAGGCCCTTACAACATCCCTGAAAGGGTCATAAGAAGCCCCAGGCTCTGCCAAGCACACCTTGGAGAACCATTGCCCTATCCCTTACTTCTGGGACTCGAACTTCTACCCAGGCCTGAGGCATCACCATAAACTGTCACCTACAACCACCACCCAGAGCACAGACTGTGTTATTAGTGTCCTAAGAGCCCATCCCTGTCTACCTTAGTTCATAGTCTCCAAGATTCTTCTACAGACTAACTCCAAACAGCCTGCCGGACATGCCTGATGATTTCGTCTTACCCACTGTTAGGATCCAGCTGACACAGCTGCTCAGACCAAGATGCCTACAGCAGCCTTCCTACCCCCACCCCTACCCCCACCCCCACCCACCACCATTCCAGCTCCCTGCAAGGTTCCAGTCAAGAGCCCACTTCTTTCTGGAGTGAGGTTGCCAGGTTCCCAATCTCAAAGGGCCACCAGTGGCTACCTGTCCTTGTCAGGGTTGCTGTTGCTGTGATAAAACACGTTGACCAAGCACAGCTTGGGGAGGAAAGGGTTCATTCTATTCTACAGCTTGTAGTTCATCATGCAGGGAAGTCAGGGCAGAAACTCAAGGCAGAGATCGAGGTAGGAACATATGTAAAGGCCATGGAGGGATCCAGTTTGCTGTTAAATATTTCTTATACTCCTATTGATCGTGGTCCTCTCGGAGGCCTGCTGCCTCCGTCTGCTAACACAGGCCTAGTCCTGGAAGTTTCTAGCCTCTGTACAATCTTATCTAAGCCTAGAAGGTTTCCAGCCTCTGAGACTTGCTGCTGAATAGGCTCACCCTTTCTAGTTCTTTTATTTTATTTTATTTTTTTATTAGGTATTTTCCTCGTTTACATTTCCAATGCTATCCCAAAAGTCCCCCATACCCACCCCCCACTCCCCTACCCACCCACTCCCCCTTTTTGGCCCTGGCATTCCCCTGTACTGGGGCATATAAAGTTTGCAAGTCCAATGGGCCTCTCTTTCCAGTGATGGCCTACTAGGCCATCTTTTGATACATATGCAGCTAGAGACAAAAGCTCCGGGGTACTGGTTAGTTCATATTGTTGTTCCACCTATAGGGTTGCAGTTCCCTTAGCTCCTTGGGTACTTTCTCTAGCTCCTCCATTGGGGACCCTGTGATCCATCCAATAGCTGACTGTGAGCATCCACTTCTGTGTTTGCTAGGCCCCGGCATAGTCTCACAAGAGACAGCTATATCTGGGTCCTTTCAGCAAAATCTTGCTAGTGTATGCAATGGTGTCAGCATTTGGAAGCTGATTATGGGATGGATCCCTGGATATGGCAATCACTAGATGGTCCATCCTTTCGTCACAGCTCCAAATTTTGTCTCTGTAACTCCTTACCCTTTCTAGTTCTTTCTGAGCTCTGGCTGGCTGGTTCAACTCAGCTGTGTTGGCTCAAACTCCTCTCTAAGCTAATTGATTCAATTTGGCTTTTCTCAGTTTCTCCTGATTTACTCTGTTTGACCTCAAACTATCTCTAGAAATCTGTTCTAATCTTCTGGCTCATTCTATCTTTAACTGTGTCTAGCTTGTCCTCTCTTAAACCTGTCTGTAAAAGCCCCCTGGCAAAACTGCCTCCTCTCTTTGTCTTCTCTTTGCACTGCCTCTTAAGTAGCGTCCCCTTCCTCTCTCCTCTTGTGAGAGTTGAGCATATCCTACTTTGTCAATTTTTTCACTTTCAAACACGTTTGCTTCCTTCTACAAACTAACATTATATCTTCGTTGTTTGGGATTAAAGGTTTGTGCTAAGGGCATGCCTATATTCTAGCCAAAGGGATTAAAAGTGTGTGCTAATGGCTGAGCCACACCACAACAAGAAACAGGTATTTTCAGTAAATAACACAACCTTGGGCTTCCCAGTGTGATCAAATATCCTGTACTGGCTTACTAGCTTGCTTTTCATGGCTTGCTTAGCCTGCTTTATTTTAGCACCCAGGATCACCAACCCAGGGGTTGTACCACTCACAGTGAGCTGGGTTTTCCTCTATCAATTGATCAATTCAAATTATGCACCACAGGCTTTCCCACCGGCTAATCTAGCTGGGGCATTTCTCAGTTGTGGTTCCTGCTTCCCAAATGCTGTTAGATTGGGTCAAGCTGACATGAAATAGCCAGCTCACCACCTTACCACCTTACCTACCACATTGTCTTCCTGTTGCTTGCAGAGACAACCTAACTGAAGACTCCTTTGAGATCTCTAAAATGCTCTCCCTACTCTGTCTCATGGGGCTGAATTCATCAGAGTCCTTGCCATGCTATCTATTTATGGTGCTGAGGTCTAAACTCTCTTCAGAGTCTCCACCATGCAGCTGTTGGTCTATCTGTCTGTCTGTTCGCCCATAGTGTTAATAACTCTTCTAATAAACCTCTCTGTTGGTTTTTTTTTAATTTCTTGAGATTTTATTTAATTTTATTTTATGTGTATGGATGTTTTGTCTGCACGTATGCATTCAGTGCCCACAGAGGCAAGAAGAGGGTGTCAGATCTTCTGAGACTGGAGTTAAAGATGGTCGTGAGCTGCTACATAAATTCTAGGAATTAAACCTGGGTCCGCTGGAAGAGCAGCCAGTGCTCTTAACCTCTGAGCCATCTCTCCAACACTAATAAACTTTTTTTTTTTACTCCAAAATATAATCTGCCTCAGTGTCCCTCATGAACCTTACACTCCAGACCTTTGGACTCATAAGCAAAGTTCTCTGTGAGTTGCATAGCTCAGTTTCTGTGCTTTGCTCAGGGTCACTCGGCAGGGTAGAGATGGAGCAAGCATTTAAATTAGTTCCATATGATATCAGCCACCTCCATTCTTTCCCTGGCCACTTATGCCAGCGGGACCAGAGCCCAATCGCACCTACAGCCAGCCAGGGTCTGGGAATTTCAGTACCTACCTTCCTTACATGCACTTTGATGTGGAATGACATCAGTTGAGGGCCTAATCCAGGCAGAGTACCCTCTTTGTTTCTACCAACATCAGATAGGCAGACATCAGTTTCTCTTGAGGAGGAGATCAAGGCTCAAAGAAGTTTAAGTATCCCAACCTCTATGGCTAATGACTGGTAGCACCATTCCTTGAGGCAGGTGGACTTACTCTGACCGTGCTTCCTCCAGTCACTGATGGCATGGCCCCATGTGACCAGTTAACTTATACTATCATAACAGTCATGCAGGGGCTCACCTACAGATGCTCGTTGAAGCTCCCACAAGCATTCTGCTTCTTTCCTTGTCAATTCTAGAAATGTGCAGTTAACAAAGGCAATTTCTCCTAGTATCCTGATGAGGTAAAAACTCTACCTGAACCTTGAATCCCACTGAAAGAGAGCGACTATTAGGTTGGGGAGATGGCTTGGCGGGTAAAGGCACTTGCTGCAGAGCCTCACTACCTGAGCTTGGTTCCCTAAGAAACCACATGGTGGAAAGAGGGAACTGACTCTAGCAAGTTGGCCTCTTATCTTCATGGGTACCCCAAATATATATCTAAAAAACAAAACAAAACAAGACAGAGTAAGGGGAGGCAGATACACTTCTCCAGAGCCAGCAATGACAAGGTGCTATCAATCTGCATTTATTGATGGCCAAACAGGAGTCATAAAAGGCTGAGGGTCGCTATACTCCTTCCCAGCTCCATGGTAACCAGACCCAGTCTAGGTTATGGCTCAGAGCCTCTTTTATATAGGAAGAGTCCCAGGTGCACCTTTGAGATAACAAAAATGTTTCCTAAAACAAACAGCCATTGTTTCTGCACAAAGACGCCAGTGTTTCTCCCATCAACAAAAGGCCACAGCCATCCCTCCAAGAAGACAAAGGGATGGAAGCTCTTTCATAAGTATGGTGGTGGGGGCAGGGAGGTGGAGGGAGGGGTACGGCCATCATTCACTCCCCTGCACTTCTCTGCTGGACAATGGTGGAGACTGGATGGACCCCACTAATGTGGGCCTTCCTGAATGGTGGATCACTCCTGTGCTATTCATAAAGATGAGGATGACATTTTCCTGATCTTTGGCATGGAAATAATGGTATCTGTCCCTTACAGAAATGCAGTCATGGTCAAGTGAGGTCCTAGGTGCGAATGCTCTTTGTGGGGATCCAGGGCTGCATTATGACATTGTGAGGAGATTGATGGCTCCCCCATGTTGCCTGGCTAAAGAAGATAGCTCTGTGACAGCCAAATGAGTCACCAGATAGTCATTGAGTTCCTAGAGCAAAACATAAGGGAGAGGGCATTGGGTCCTGCTTTGTAGACCATTTTTCCCACTCCCAGGGTTCCCAGTTTCCAAAATGAAGACCCTCATTGGTAGTCCCTGCTGTGGTCTAAAATTCTCCATTCCTAAAATCTCCCTCTCCCCTTCACGATGTCTGTCTTGTGCAATTTATACAAAATGGGTATAAATAACAAAGGAGGGATAAGAAACTGTCTATCCCTACTATGAATCAAAACAAAAAAAAAATTAAGGGCAGATTGTTGTATCATTTTATACCTACTTAATATTAACACTTATGAATGAGAATAGCCAATCTTCATAGAGTCTTGCACTGCTGTGGTCTTATAGGCATAGCACTGGAATTAATACATGTAATGCTTTAACCGAGGCAAATGGCCACACACAGCACTAAGAGGATCGTCTCACACAGCACTAAGAGGATCGTCTCGTCTTTGGGCTTACTCTCTTTAGACGTACCCTGGGAACAAATTTAACAAAAGCAAGAGAAGGCAACAGGTCTGGACATACTTACCCATAATAAATACTTAAGCAGTAAGATACAATTTTAATTAATGAATTTTAATTTAATATAGCTGGTGATTATCAAATTAAAATACATCAACTACTCAGAAACATAAGAGAATACGGTTGATGTAATTACATGTGAAAAAGTAGAATGTGTATACATATGGATACATGTTGGTAATATAAAAAATTAGATGTCTTTAAACAGGGTGGGGGTGAATTATAAATAAAAATGTTCTTTAGCCTGGTGGTGACACAGGCTTATTAATCCCAGCACTCAGGGTAGCAGAGACAGGTGAATGTCTGGGAGTTCAAGGCCAGGCTGGTCTACAAAGTGAATTCCAGGACAGCTAAGGCTACACAGAGAAACCCAGTCTCAAAACCAAACCAAACCAAAAGTTTTTGTGATTTAAATTCAGCAATAGAAGAAAGAATGTAGGTAGCAGCATTCTCTTAAGATTCTACTTCTATTTGAGTAGGGGAGGGAGTTGTTGTCAAGTAGATGAGGATGGTAACAGGTGTTGGGGATGTGGACGAAGATGGGATGCTCATGAGGTTGAAGATGAGATGCTGATGAGGATGAGGGTGGGATGCTGATGGGGAGGAGGGTGGGATGCTCATGAGGATGAGGGTGGGATGCTGATGGGGATGAGGGTGGGATGCTGAGGAGGAGGAGGGTAGGATGCTCACAGGGATGAGGGTGGGATGCTCATGAGGATGAGGGTGGGATGCTGATGGGGATGAGGGTGGGGTACTGATGGGGAGGAGGGTGAGATGAGGATGAGGATGGGATGCTGATGAGGATGAGGGTTGGATGCTGATGGGGAGGAGGGTGGGATGCTGATGTGGAGGAGGGCGGGATGCTGATGGGGAGGAGGGTGGGAGGCTGACAGGGATGAGGGTGGGATGCTGATGGGGATGAGGGTGGGATGCTGATGGGGAGGAGGGTGAGATGAGGATGCGGATGGGATGCTGATGAGGATGAGGGTGGGATGCTGATGGGATGAGGGTGGGATGCTGATGGGGATGAGGGTGGGATGCTGATAGGCATGAGGGTGGGATGCTGATGGGGATGAGGGTGGGATGCTGATGGGGAGGAGGGTGGGATGCTGACAGGGATGAGGGTGGGATGCTGACAGGGAGGAGGGTCGGATGCTCATGAGGATGAGGGTGGGATGCTGATAGGGATGCGGGTGGGATGCTGGTGAGGATGAGGGTCACATGAGGAGGAGGGTGGGATGCTGATGAGGAGGAGGGTGGGATGCTGATGGGGATGAGGGTGGAATGATGACAGGGAGGAGGGCGGGATGCTGACAGGGATGAGGGTGGGATGCTGATGGGGATGAGGGTGGGATGCTCATGAGGATGAGGGTGGGATGCTGATAGGGATGAGGGTGAGATGCTGATGGGGATGAGGGTGGGATGCTGATGGAGAGGAGGGTGGGATGCTGACAGGGATGAGGGTGGGATGCTGATGGGGATGAGGGTGGGATGCTTATGAGGATGAGGGTGGGATGCTGATGGGGATGAGGGTGGGGTGCTGATGGGGAGGATGGTGAGATAAGGATGAGGATGGGATGCTGAGGAGGAGGAGGGTGGGATGCTGATGGGGAGGAGGGTGGGATGCTGAAGACAAACAGCACTTTCTCCTTATCACTGAGCTACAATGTGCTGCGTGACAATAAGGTAATGTTTGCATGCAGGACCCACTGTGCTCACTCAAACCCTCAACCTTGAAAGTGGGCAATGGTTACTCAATTGGTTTCCTGCTTCTTCTCCTCACTTCCTGTCCCCAGGGAAGCTCTTTGTCACCCTGAAGTTTTTCCTTATTTGTGAAATGGAGTACAAACTAAACTAGTTTTGCAGAAACCTTGAGAGCAGTTGGTGACACAGTTGCTTCTGAAATGGGTCAGTGAGGCCCCGCTGTTTCTACTCTCACTGACAGAGATGGTAAACTGAGGCCTTCTGCAGAAATGGCTAACCTAAAGGGCTGGAGTCTCTAGAAGAATCCCCTAATGATACTGTCTCTCTAGGTAGAACCAAATACAATTTTTCAAGGCATTTTCATGTGTATCATCTCTCTGTTTTTATTTTATGAAAGTGCTTTGCCTCCATGTATGTAAGTATGCATCCCGTAGCTTTGGAGGCCTGTAAAGGAGTCGGATTCCCCTGGCTGGGGTTACAGGTATCTGTGAGCCGCTCCGTGGGTGCTGGAACTTGAACCTGATCCTCTGCAAGAACAACCAGGTTCTTAGCCACTGAGCCATCTCTTCAGCCCCCTCCTTTACTTTTAACACTGACAGATAATTCTTGCATGACTAGATGGGGCAATGTGATGTTTCCTTACTCATGTCTGCCATTATATCCAATACTTGTCACGAGTGTGTGTGTGTGTGTGTGTCTGTGTGTCTGTGTGTCTATGTGTGTACTTCTCTTCCTTTTTAGCTATTTTGAAATTTATAGTGCTTTTAAATTAACTTTACAGTTATTTTTGTTGTATGAGTTTGTTTGTTTGTTTGTTTGTTTGTTTGTTTGAATCAGTAAGTAGAGCAGCAACACAAAAACCTGAGCATAGCGGCTCAGGCAGATCTCAGAGAGGGCTCAGAAGAGATAGGCGGTTTCTGGCTAACATGGGCTGCGTGTCTCCACAAACAAAGAACAACAAACTGACTGAATAAAGATAGACTTTTGTTTTGTTTTGTTGTTTGTTTGTTTGTTTGTTTGTTTGTTTTGAGATCTCTCTATAGTCCTGGCTGTTCTGGAATTCCCTGTGTAGACCAGGCTGACAAACTCACAGATTCTCCTGCCTCTGCCTCCCTAGGGTTGGGATTGAAGGTGAGCACTACCATGCCCAGCCTGTTTGTTTGTTTGTTTGTTTGTTTGTTTGTTTGTTTGTTTGTTTTTTTAACAGCAGTTTTAGGTTCACTGTGAAGTTGAATCAAAGGCTCAGATATTTCCCATACTCCTCTGGCCTCATGTAAACAGCCATTTTTCTGTATGAAAATCCCAACCAGGAAGATACACTGGTTGTAAAATAAACCTGACACTGTGTAACTGGCACATAGAGATACCCAGAGTACTTTTAAGATTCTTTTCATCTGTTTCTCTCTCTCTCTCTCTCTCTCTCTCTCTCTCTCTCTCTCTCTCTCTCTCTCCCTCCCTCCCTCCCTCCCCCTCTCTCTCTCTCTCCCCTAAAAGACTTCTTTCCTAAAAGATTTTTGTTTTTATTTATTTTTAAAACTAGGCTAGGAAGGGTTGTGATTCCACTAATGAATAAGAATACAAAGAGAATTATTTTCAGAGACTGTGTGATGTTCCTCCTGCTAGATATCCCCAGAAGTAATTTTGTTATAATGTATAGAGATGTTGTAGGTCTGTAGAAAGGAAGTTGAGCTGTATCACCATTCAGATAAACTTTGTCAGCAGACTCACAGAGGCAGGAGAAGTGGGAGAGCAAGGCCTCGGGTCTAATGAAGCACTTCACGAGGAAAAAGAAATGTACCACAGCCATGGGGATGGGGAAGCACAAAGGGAGAAGCAGGAGAGTCAGGCCCTTCAGGTTAGAGAAAGATAATAGGTTTTCATGGAAGTGCAGGTATAAGTTCCATATCATGTGGCCTCTGTGAGGATAAGAGTTTATGATTCAAGGTTGCCGTATGTTTGGACCAGAGGGAGCAGGGCAAATTGGTAAATGCATAGAGGAGGGAGAGAATTCAGTCAGATCTGTGAGTGCTACCAAGTCGTAACATGCCTGCTTACAATAGAAGCAATGATGTCACAGGGCACTGTGCCAGTCAGATGCCCCTTGGTATACTTCTTCCAGTAAAAAGCATAAATCCGATCGGGGCTGAGATAAGCAACTGTGTGGCAAGTACTCTGAAACTGTTGTCACAGCATGTCAGGCTGAGCAAATGACCCATATAATGGCCACATAGCCCTGTTGGATCAGGTAGGTACAGAATGAGAAAACTGACATTCAAAGAAGTTATGAAAAAAGTACAAGGTCCCCCAGGTGGAAAATGACAGGGTGAAGTGTTTGAACATAAATCTGCAAACTCAGAGCCCAGACTTCAGTCTCTACATAAAGCCACCCTTGGTCACTATGTGGCAGTGGCCCCTTTCAAGAGACAAAAAAGAAATTCCCGAGGTTGGAGAGCAGGCTGCCTAAGAGCAAAGATGACCACTGCACATTCATCCATTCCAACACTTGGAGGCTTTGACTATGGAGAGTGACACAGACATATATAGCACAAAAGAAGAAGGGTCTGGAAGCGATGTTAGCTCTTGGAGCAGAAAGCCGCATACGTGCCTCCTATCCAGTGTCCAGCCGAGACGGGGCCTCCACACATGGGAGAAAGTATGGCTCCCACAGCGAAATTGACTTCCTGTGAGACAACAAAATCCTTCTGGGTATCCATCCCCAGGGCTGGGCTGGTGGGATAGCAGACCAAACCCCATGGGAGGTGCCATGATGAAGTGACTCTGAATCATCTATATCCTTGACCTGCACCACCATCTATCTAAATCATCCTCTAGGAGTCTCTGATAGTCAGTGATCCTGGACCAGGATGCAAACTCAAGCCAGTCCCAGCCCTGATCAGAGCAGTGAGCCCACAAGAATTACAAATACCAGGCAGCCAAGGTTCAAGCTTCCACACACTCTCCCCATACCAGGAGTCCAGAATGGACAACAGTGACCAACTCTGGAGAGTTGGAAAACTGCTAACCCTGCTTCAAAGCTTAGGTAGCTGAATGGCAGCTACTTGCACAGAAAGGCTTTGTTTCTGAGCTTTGGCTGTTGTGACAGGGTGTCAGGATTGGAGGAGTGTTCTGCCCTGACAGCTGGTGACCACAGAAAATCGACAAACCAGTCTCTCTGGTAGTCATGTGCTCCAAGAGCTTTTGTCCGATCACCTCTGCCTCAGGTTTCACTGCTCGCTTTAGGAGGGAAAGACTCCAAGAAGCACAGGCTAGGCCCAGCAAGTGCACCTCACCAGCCACCAGAGGAATGCACAGCTATGGCAGGACCAGATGAAGCTTCCAGTCACACCTCTCTTATTAGACCTTCACCCTCACTTGCCAGTGATTTGCGCATCCTAAGAAGCAGAAAGCCAGCCGGGTGTGGTGGTGCACACCTTTAATCCCAGCACTCGGGAGGCAGAGGCAGATGGATTTCTGAGTTGGAGGCCAGCCTGGTCTACAAAGTGAGTTCCAGAACAGCCAGGGCTATACAGAGAAACCCTGTCTCGAAAAACAAAAAACAAAAAGAAGCAGAAAGCCTGGGAAGACAGGATGCTGCGGTGGGGGGTGGGGGTGTGTGTGTGTGCAAGCTTCAACTCTGGTCAGAAACACCAGTTGCTCTATAACTCTTAGCTGAATACGCACAGCATAGGTCCCCTCACCTACAGGCCGAGTAGCATCTGTGTGCTCCAGCTTGCTCACAGCCTACACTGTGGTATTGCTACATCTCTGAACCTGGACATCAAAGCTCCCCAGATAGTGTCCCACACTATTGAACCCCAAACCCTCTTCTCAGAAACTCTCCGAAGCCTGAATCATTTTCTTTCTGGCCCTAAGAAACACGGATCATGTGTTACACAGTAACCAATCACACAAAACCCACTAAATAAAAGAGGGGACCCTCTACCCTTTACAAAGGGTTCAACATTTCCACCGGTCAACACAATACGGTGGCTGCTGGCTCAGTAGTAGGCACTTGGATGTGAAAATCAGGTTACCTAGTAATCTCAGACGAATCTCCTTTTATTAACAATATTTCCACCCACTGGGATTCCTCCATTGAACTCAGTGTGAGAAGCCATAGGAGTTGCTTATTGGTATTTACACAAAATTCCCAGGATCCGCTTGCCTAACACAGATGAATACTGCCTGGGAGGTACAGACATTTTACACACTCGTGCCTCTTACAGGCAGATGGTCACAGGCAGCGGCTACTCACACAGACAGATGTCCACGAGGAACACTATGTATACCACAAGCTCCCTCAGGGTGGTCTTGACATAAAGCTCCCTGTTCTCGGCTGTGTTCTCAGTCAGCGTTGTCCCCCACAGTCCTACGGGCGTAGAAAGAAGCTCTGAGTCCCCAACAGCACATCATTTTAGTTATCCAGCCCTCCCTGTCCCTACCCCATCTCCACTGGTCCTTCCTCACCCATCCTGTAACCCCCGGGACCTGACACCCACACCCCTGCCTCCCTGCCTGCCTGCCTGCCCTCCTACAAAGTCTCTGTGAGAGACAGGGTGAGGTTACTGGGTCAGAGTGAGGCTGTGAACAGGGCAGGCATCTGTTTCAGGTGGGGTGGTCTAGAGCCTCCTCACTTCAGTGTTCCATGAACCACGCTCTCCCACAACTCCTGGATTCCAAGGTAATGACTGTGCTAAGTGAGCTTTCTGGCAGACCAGGAGCCAGGCGTCTGTCCTGGGGCAAGCAATCCTAACACCAGCTAATCAAAGACACCAAGGTTTCTTCTTTGGGTCACTTTTGTCCCCCTCTCAAACCTAAGGTCGTCCCTTCTCTGACTCTAACTCTCCAGGAAAACCTCTCCTTGTGCCCCGTACCTCTGATGCTCCGACAGATATGGAGACAGCAGCTGGACACCAGGGTTCTCTGTGTCTTCTCCTGGCATCTGACTTCTGGCTTTTTGGGTTGAGTCTCAGGGAGAGCCACACTGGAGACAGTGCAGATCCTCAGCGTCCTGTTCGGGGAAGGAGGGTCGCTGTAGGCAGGATTGTCCCAGGCTCTGTTCCCCAGGGTTTGTAGCTCCTGATTCTTGGGGCTTTCCATACTATTCATGGGGACAGGAGGTAGAAACCTGCCACCACAGGTGCCCACTCTCACAGGAGACACAGGGACAAAGACCCAGACTGACACTGGTAGCAGAGAGCCCAGGCAGTATTGTCTAAGAGCAGCTGATCCTTTCAACCTCGGCCTCCTGTCTGGGTGGGGGAGCTGAGCTCACATAGGAGAGGGAGCAGGAAGGATGCAGATGGTCATCAATCCTTCAATGAGCTCTCTCTCTCTCTTTTCTCTCTCTCTCTCTCTCTCTCTCTCTCTCTCTCTCTCTCTCTGACACAAAAGGAATGGAACTATAAGGGGAACTGGAATTGAGAAAAGAAAGGGGTGTGAGGATGTTATGCAGACAGACTAGAAGGATGGGGGAGGGGAGCAGGGGGGTGTGCTAGGGCCAGATAGAACCCGGAGTAGGATGTTCAAATCTCCAACTGTTGAGTTGGTCAAAGGGCAGGGACAACGGGGGAGGAGGGAGGGAGCAGTAGAGAAGCTAGGAGAAGAAAGGGTTGCAGAGCTCTGTGGTGGGTGTGAGCTGATACCACTTAAAAAAAAAAAAGGCTTAAAGGGACTACCATGGATTAGGGTGAGGACCAAGCCCAGGGATGTGTTCCTTGACAGCTCTATCAGTAGTCTCCCAGGCCCTTCAGTGTGCCTCCTTCAGCTGTCCCCTGGTGACTGGAGAAGGAGGCTCCCAGTGTGCCCTTCCCTTAGAGGTCAGTGAAAGACACAGGTGAAGGCAATCAGGCTGTCAGATCTTAAGAGATAGGGTCTCTGCTGGTGACAAGAAAAGGAATGCAGAGTTCCAGGCTGGCTTTCTTTCCCTGACGTTTGGCTTCATGGCTTAATGGTGACACACACCCTTAGAGATGGACCTCTTGAGCATGTGGGGCTGGGTAGGGAAGGCATAACTCGGGGCCTAGGGCAAGGGTGAGGTGACATCTGTCTGTACCAGATGATCTGGTCAATCTTTTCCTGGGACGTGACTTAGCACTAGAACTGTAAGCTTCAGCATAAACTGAGTCCGAGAGCTCTTGGGACCAGCAGCATCCCGTCTTGCTCGCTTTCCTGAATGGAGACTTGGCGTGGACCTCTGGTCACAGTACTGCTTGTGCCCAGCTCTGGCCTTTGCTCATTTGCCCAGGTTTCCCTGTAAGCAAGAGCTGTGGCCCAGAATAGTGCTCCTGCTGAAATGTTGGTAGTTGTTCATCCAAGGTGCTGCAGGGGACTCTTCTAACCAAGGATCTTTGCCTACAGTTACTTTAGCCACATTGGCTTCAAGTCTGCCTTCAAGTTCAGCAAAGCATAGCAGCCTGGAGGAGATCTCCAGCCTCAAGTACTCCCAGAGGAAGAACTTAACCTGGTTTAAGCTCCACCCCCTGATTAAGCCATGTTTCCTAAATCCTAAGACAGGGAAGAAAGGTCATGCTCCCTGAACCTGTGACATGAATTTCTTGGCCAAGGCCAGGACACTGGAAAGGATTGACTCTCTCCATGGTCTGACCCTCCCTAGAAGGACAAGTGTCCATCTCTCCGCTGTTCCAGTCAGTGAGATCCACTGCGGTGCCAGCTTTCCTTGGAGAGAAGGGCGAGAAGCTGGGCCGGGGGGAAGCATCTTGCATTGGATCAGCTGAGCGAGGAGGGAGCCAAGAGCCTTTTAGGCAATTGCACAAGGACTCCAGACTTCTATCTAACTTTGGACCCTGAGGTGGAGTCAGGAACAGGGTGACAACAGTGTGGTCCTTGATAAAGCAAAGGGAGGAGCATTCAATGGCTTCCCAGTCCCTTGGGCAATCCTGAATTCTGGAGGAAGCCTGAGATCAGCTGAGAGAGGTCTGAGTGGACCTGAGGACACTCCTCCTCGCGTGACAAGTCTCCTCATGTGACAGAGCTCCAGGCCACATCGTCACTCTCCTGGAACCCATCCAGTCCCTTTTCCTGCTCATGACTGAGCCCTTTTCCTCGTGTGTGGATCACACTATACCGCCCTATGGGGCAGGCTATGCCGCGCAGGTTGAGAAATCTCAGAAGAAAAAGAAGTCACAAATCAAATAAAAATTTCATGATGATTTTTGTTTGATATTTCTTCAAGTTCTCAAGCCCCATGGGTTCTTGACTCTTCCTGTTTAAAAAAAAGGGGGGGGGCAAACAGTATTGATGGGGGAAGCTCAGACTCTCAAAAGTGAATTTGAGCAAAACTCCTGGGTCTAACGCTGCCTCTCTAACTCACCAGTGGTATGTTGCAAAATGAGAAGCTAGCAGGGTGTTAAAGAAAATAGCTCCCCTGGAGGGTTGTCTCGGGCTAAACTACCAAACTTTATAAGGTTTTATAAGCTGTGTTCTTAAAGCACAGGGCAGACTTCACATCTTCTGGTAGCATCCAGCCCTGAGCTGTCCACTCACACAGCTCATTGTAAGGTGGACACTTTCAGGAAGCACTGTGTTGACATCATCTCCGAGTGACATGGAGATCAGGATGTACCCAAACAGCTACATGGGGTGATAGCTGTGGGCTGGAGGGACTTGAAAATTGTGGAATGACAGAGCTCTTAACTAAAGACAGGTCATGTGGCCCATCAGTACCCAGATCACACTTGGTCAAGAAGCCCATTAATCCTCTCAGTAGGTTGGTCTCCTTTCTCCATTGGCATGAGAATTGGGTCTGGTGCTCTCCTGGTGTGGAGCGGGAGGATGGCCACCCCTGTTTTCCACCAGTGTGTTCCGTTTCTTGACATGGCTACCTTGAAAGACTTCTTCAGAGCTTTCTGGGTTTACCAGACTCTGTCATGCTGGGGTGTCATGCTGTGTGTGACAAGAGCCACATTGAGTGGGATGGCGGGTCCCACTGCTGCTTCAGAGAAAGGGTGAATGGAATGTGTCGTGGCATATTATCTCAGCTAACTCGCATGGTGTAAGTTTTTGTTGCTAGATAAAGATTACCTGGAGATCATAAAGAGAACCTCTTTCCGAATTAGGCTTCAGGGAATTTATTCAGGGACCCAGTGAATTAAGTCCTTCGGCAGAAGGCACTACATAAGTGCTTTGTCCTCTGTGACCACCAGGTGGCGGCAGGATGGGGGCGCAGTTCCAGCTCAGTACAGATGAAGACTCTCCTGAAAGAAAAAAAAATCAGACAGGCACATTTGGAAAGCAGTCTACTCAGCAGGTCCAGGTGCCTTCCCCTCCCCCCTGTCCATTCCTTTTTCCTTTTTATTTGCCTATGGGGAAAACTCTCGTCTGGATCTGTCAATATGAATCTTAATCCCCAGGGATTGGTCATTACAGAAGCTGCCTCACCATCTCTATGGCCCTAGTTCCTCAGAGAAACAGGCCAGAGTGCAAGACTTTTAGTGAGGCTATCCCTGTGAGAAAGCAGGAGGTGGCTGAGTTTACCATGCGTGCGTGTGTGTGTGTGTGTGTGTGTGTGTGTGTGTGTGTGTATCATTCCTGATACTCATGTCTGTCCCTGAGTGAGGGAGACAGGGGGACAGAAGGTTAGTGAATGGCTGTGGTGTAACCTAAAACAGGGTTGGTTAGGGCCTTCGGGGAATCAAAAAAAAACATCAAGGGTGCTGGGTTCAGTGCTTGAGTGCACTGGCTGCTCTTCCAGAGCACCCATGTTTAATTCACAACACTCACTTGTTAGCTCACGACCATCTATAACTCCAGTCCCAAAGCCCTCTTTTGCTCTCTGGCGGCACCAGGCGTGCACTGGGTGCCCAGACATACATGCAGGCAAAACACCCAATACACAAACAACAAAAATAAATCTTTAAAAAGAAACAGACCACCAAACAACCCCTGTATCCCCAAGGACTGGGCTTGCTCCCCTCCCTGATTGGCCTCTCTGCTTCTGAGACATTAAGGAGAACGCTGCCCCAGGCAAACAATCTTGCTCAGTGGCTCTCCCTGTCTCTGTAGTTGAACGGTGAACAACATCAGGTCAATGCCCTTTCTTTAGACCCAGTTTCTCAGGTTACTCTACCCTGAGTCAACAATGAGGTCACCGGAGGTGTGCTGGCTAGTTTTATGTCAACCTGACACAAGCTAGAATCATTTGGGAGATAAGATAACTCAATTGAGAAAATGCCTTCATAACCTGTGGCCACAGGCAAACGTGGAGGGCATTTTCTTAATTAGGAGTTGATGGGGGAGGACCCAGCCTGTTGTTGATTGGGCTATCCCTGCTGGTAGTCCTGGGTTCTATAAGAAAGCAGGCTGAGCAAGCCATGTGGACCAAGCCAGTAAGCGGTACCCCTCCACGGACTCCAAATCAGCCCCTGCCTCCAGGTTCATGCCTTGTTTGAGTTTTTGCCTTGGCTTCCTTCAGTGATATGGAAGCACAAGACAAATAAACTGTTTCTTCCCAAGTCGCTCTAGTCATGGTGTTTCATCACAGCAATGATAACCCTAACTGGGACATCTAAGCAAGGCCAAGTAGGTGACAAATCAGCCACAGCTTTGCCAGGTGGCCCAGAGGGTCTGGAGGCTGATGTCATGTATCTGTAATATGTAGGTGCTAATATTTGTCTGTGGAAAACAACAATTTGTAAGCAGAGTACTGGGGGATGAGCCAGTAGCTGCCTGCCTTGTCCTAGGGTGGCCACAGTTAGGGTCCCAAGCTGACTCTGGGCTTCTGTGAGTGCTCCTGAAGGCTGAAGTTCTGTGGTGGCATCGAGGGCCCACTGAGCATGGGTCCTGGGCTTAGCTCTTCTCAACTGCTGTCCTCAGCTTAAAAGGGGATAAATGAAACCAACTCTCTGCTGCTTTAGCAGAGGACATGGAGAAACCCGGACCCCACGATCACATCTGGACCAGAGAGTATTGCAAATCCAGAGTGAGTTAACCCTGAGCTTTGAAGGGGAATTTCCCAGACCTGGCAAGGTAGCTGTGAAGTCTGGAAATGCACCAGGTTACAGTCATGTGTGCTTTGGACGCCAAAGGCAAAGCTGAGGGCACTGTGGGTTTTCCTTTCTCCTCATGGGCAGGAAAGATAAGAAGGCGAACTAGGTCAGAGAGGGGGGTAGAAGACCTCCGCAGTTAGCCTAAGGGGAACTTCAAACTGTCTCTTGCTGAAAGATCAGAACCACAGTCCAGGGTGTCTGCATCCTGGAGTGGGTTCATGAGACAAGGGTGGATGGTGGGACTGAGAGAAACAAGTGCTAATGAATACACTTCAAACTTTCTGGTTAGCAATAGCTACATGTCCAGCTCTGGAACCTTCTGTGGAATTCCCAATGCTGGGAATTTATCTGATATTTGCAAACAGCTAACGTGTAGCCAGCCATGCGCAGACTCTAGACCTCCCAGCCCAGAGCACACAAGAAGAAATTTTTAAATGCTGCTCTGTTACCTCACCGTAAGCCTGTTCCCTAGTCCTGTCTGATTCTCGGAGTTGCTGTACTGAGATGGCCCCTCTCCCACTTCCCCATTTAATACACTATGGTTGTGTTCTGTGCCATTGCATGCTGGCATGTACAGTTTGCTTGGGGGTTTTGTCCACTTTGTCTTAGAAATGTGTGTGCTCAGGCTGGGTGTGGTGCCACGTGCCTGCAATATCAGCACTTAAGAAGTGGAAACAGGAGAATTGGGAGTTCAAGACCAGCCTCGGGTACATAGAGAGTTCAAATCCAGTCTGGGATACATGAGACCCTGTCCACCAAAAAAAAAAAAAAAAAAAAAAAAAAAAAAAAGCCAGACATGGTAGACCCATGGTAATCCCATTAGGAGGCAGAGGCATGCAGATCTCTGAGTTCAAGGACAGCCTGGTCTACAAAGTGAGTTCCAGACAGCCAGAACACCCTGCCTCAAAAAACAAAGAAAGCAAAGAAGCAATAAAAATCTGTGAGCTCCCAGGGGTGGCAGTGAACTTGACTTAGTTGCCTCACATGAAGAAGAGCCTTGGCTTTCTGCTGAGCACATGGGATTCCAATCCACAGGGCAGGCAGCTACCCGGGTGTAGGAGTGTGGGATGGAGAAGCAGAAACTCCCAGTTCTAGTTCTGAAAGATAGTCATGGATAAGTCCCTGTTCCCCTGAGAGGACACCCTAGCTTCCAAGAGGTGACCGTTTCTACTTGGGGGTAGTCTCGGCATGGGGTGATCTAGACACATCTCTGCTGTTCCTGAGATCCAAGATGGCTGTAGGTTTAGGACACCAGCTGGAGCCTTTGCAGGGATCTGGGGAAGGAATGTGACTATGGTGTGCCTTTGGTTCTCTTACGCCTGTGCCTTTGGCCTTGTTATGGCTGCGTTACAGAGACTCCGTGAAGGACTAACATAACTCGTGCAGGTGTCTGACTCAGATGGACGGATTCAAAAGGGAACCTGTTTATACTGCTTTCTGGTTTTGCTTTTTTAAATCTTCTGAGCTCTTGAGCAGAAATGTTTCGACATGCTTGTTAAAGGCTGGCAAGATGGCTCAGGGGGAAAAGACATTGGCTGCCAATCTAAATGACTGAAGTTTGATCCCTAGAACCCACGTGGTAGAAAGAGAAAAGCAAATCCTGACTGTTGACCTCTAACCTCCACTTGGGCTCTGTGGCTTCCAAATCCTCATTCTCATTCCCCAATGTTAGTGCAACACACACACACACACACACACACACACACACACACACACACACACACACTCCTGAATAAAGTATAATGAATTTAAAGCACCTGTTAGCATGCGTCTCTTAGCCATCCTTGTAGCCTGAAGCACCACCACCTTCCAAGTTTCTATAGCAACTTCTTAGCTAATTTCTGTAACTTTAGTTTTTTCAAACCTTTTAAAAAAATTATTTATTTATTTATTTATTTATTTATTTATTTATTTATTTATTTATGTGTACAGGGTTCTGCCTGCCTGTACACCTGCAGGCCACAAGAGGGCACCAGATCTCATTATAGGGAGCTGTGAGCCACCATGTGGTTGCCGGGGAATTGAACTCAGGACCCTCAGGAAGAGCAGTAGGTGCTCTTAACCGCTGAGTCATCTCTCCAGCCCCCTCAAGCCTTATTTTTAATAAGTGTTCTTAAATGCTTTAACCTCCTGTGTAGCCCACCACCTACCAGAGGTAGTAGAAAAGAAAGGATACAGGGGAAATGAACATGTTAAGAAAGGTTCTTTGAAGCAACTCCCAACTATGTTGTCTGGAAATCAGCAGTTAGGTTCCCAGGTTAGCAGGCAGCAGCAGCTCGATCTACTCGAAAACACCTCACAGATACACCAGCAGTCCAGTTCAGTAGAGTAGGGTTTGCAGCAGCAGCAGCAGCAGCCTCAGCCTCAGCCTCAGCCTCAGCACAAGTCCTCAAGAGAAACCAGGAGGAACTCCAGGAGTTCTCAGTTGTGCCTCTCTCAGCGAACAAAGATCATCAAAGACATGAGACCCACAAGCATTGCACAGTTAGCTGTACCAGCAAGCCAAGCTTAGCCTCCATCGCTGTCCAATTGAGTCCGTGTCCTCCGCGGGCCTTGCCTCAGCATGTGCATCCAATCTGGCCTTGTCTGCAGAATCCCGACAAATGCAGCTCAACTACTCGATGTACCAATACATGTGTGTGTGTGGTCTTAGCAAAGAATCCTTCATCACGTGTCCTTTCTTTTCTTTTTTTTTTTAAAGGAGCTTTTTTTTAATTTTATTTATTTATTTATTTAATGTAAGTACACTGTAGCTGTCTTCAGACGCACCAGAAGAGGGCATCAGATCTCATTACGGGTGGTTGTGAGCCACCATGTGGTTGCTGGGATTTGAACTTCGGACCTTCGGAAGAGCAGTCGGGTGCTCTTACCCACTGAGCCATCTCACCAGCCCAGTCACGTGTCCTTTCACATGCTTGCTTTAGCAGAACATCCTCTCTCTCCCCCGTGTCTGCTTCAGTGAAACACTCCTTCATGTGTTTGCCCCAGCGACACCTTCCAACACAACTGACTTTCAAAGAACCCTTAAGTTTCCATTTCAAATTTCTGTCTCTGTAAAGCTGACTTTCTGAGCATTTCCTACAAACACCATTGTGCAGTATGCGCCTCTCTGTGACTGGCTTCCTTCCCCCACCATTCGACTTCCAGGGCTCACTTATGTTTTAACCTAAGTTTCACTTTATGGCCAAATATATTCCTTATTATTTATTACTATCCTTTACTCAGTGGATTAAGGTTTGTGTTGCTTCCATTTTTGATGCTTTGAAATTCATTGAGGTATGTGTGTGTGTGTGTGTGTGTGTGTACATGTACATCTATTTTCATTTCTATAGAGTATATACCTATGAGTAAAATTTGCAGAGTATAAACAATAATCTTATAGAACGAGCAGAGTGGAAAACAGTTGGTATGGCGGTTTGAATGAAAATGGACATAGAGGGTGGGGCTATTTGAAAGGATCAGGACAGATAGACATGTTGCAGGAAGTGTGTCACTGGGGGTGGGCTTTAGGGTTTCGGAAACTCATGTTGGGCCCAGTGGTTCTCCTTCTCTACCCCACCCCCACCCCCACCCCCCAGACTCCCTCTATCTGCTGCATGCAGATTCAGATGCAGAACTCTCAGCTACTCTTCAGTCATGTTTGACTGTATGCCGCCATGCTTCCCACGCTGACAGTGGACTAAACGACTAAACCTCCGAACTGTAAGCCAGCCCCAATTAAATGCTTTTCTTTATAAGGTTTTTCGTGGCTGTAGTGTCTCTTCCCAGCAATAGAGCACTGACTAAGACAGGAGGGAAGATAGGGAGTGGCTTAGAAATCATGAGTCTTGACAGGTCTCTCCCCCCCACACCCACCCCCACCCCTGTGGCTAAGATTAAGGGTAGAGACTGGTGAGAAAGCTGGGTGTGGAGGAGCTACACACCTCTAATCATGGGGCTGGAGAAGCTGAATTAGAAAGACAGTGCATCAAAGGCCATCCTGAGCTTGGATTAGGTGATAAGATCATCTCCCAGAAACAAAGTAAGCAAACTAGCAGACAGAACAAGACAGAAACGGGGGAAGAAGAGGGAAGGAATGGAAAAAAGAAAAAAAGAAAAGAAAAGGGAAAGGAACTGGTAGGAGCAGAGAGCTTCACGACCTAGATTCTGCTAAGCAGAAAGGGGAGTTAAGTCTGAGAAAGACGTTCCAGGTAAGATCATGGGCTACTAAAGTTCTAAGAAAAGGAGTCTGCGTGTCAATGCAATAAGAATTGCCGTTCACCATGCAGTTGTACCAACCGGTGACATAGTCAGGACAACCTTACAAAGCACAGTGTCGCTCCCATCACAGAGCTTCCATGGTGAAGCTGCTTCCTCACCTCGCAAGTTTCAGAAGCAGAAGCTCAGCCTGGTTCTTCTCTTTTCTCTTTCCCTTCTATATAATTGTGTGACACCGTTGAGATCACGTAAATGCATAAGACTGAGTCCCATGGGGCTAGAAAGATGGCTCAGCAGTTTAAAGCATTGGTTGCTCCCACGGAAGAGCAGAGTTTCCGTTCCCAGCAGGCAGCTCACATCCATCTTTATCCAGTTCCAGGGGATTTGCTGCTTTCTCCTGACCTCCTCAGGCACCAAGCTCACATATGGTGCACATGCATGTATTCAGGCAAAGCACTCACACACATAAAATAAAATAAAAAACAAATTTAAAAATTTTTAAAAAGATTATATCTAACTTGTGAATACCACCGATAGCATGAACAAGAGTTCTAGAGCGTTGATCTAGACTGCAGCTTCCAGAACTTCAATACACAGTTCTGTGTCTACTCAGCTTCACCACAAATGTCTGGTGCAGCCACAAGTAAGCTTTCTGACCTCTCCACTTCTCAATTTCCTCCTCTAGACAATGGACCCAGCGAGTACCCACCTTCCAGAGCCCCGGTATGGCTCAGCAAACTGTCTCTTGCGAATTGGTTTGCATGAACCATTCTACACCTGCTCTCTGTCTTATTTCTATGCCACACACACTGGTCCTTTAGACTATTTTGGGTTAAAAATGCCTGTCTATGCTTCCTGCTCAAATTCCAACTGAGGCCTGGGGGTTGGGGGGAGGGTGAGTGGGGCTCAGTGGTAGACTTGTCTGTTTGACCTGTACAACACCCAGTGTTCAAGCCCCAACACCGTCAAACAAAGCCAACTTCCAACTCAACAGGCAGGAGAAGCTCACTAGCATGTTCCGGGAGTGTGGGCACATGAATGGGCTTGCTGGGTGGCTCCTGGGGGAGGTGGCCCCCCACAGAGCATCCCCCAGTGGTCAAATGGGGGGCTCATATACAAACACAATGTTGCTACAGCTCCTAGCCCTGGAGTTGGCAGAGAGTGAAAATTGTTTGGTCACTGACATGTGACTTCTAGACAGCAGTAGGTAAGGGAAGAGGCAGGTTCCACCCATACCTTTGGCTTCTGGCCTGGGGTTGGAGCCCCTTCCCAAAGGTTGAGGGGAATGGGAAGGCGAGATGGAATCATGGGTGATGGGCAGCACCTTGGTTTCCTGTTCCCGCTTGTGCTGTGGGAATCCCAGTGTTTATGGTGTGTGTAGAATCACCCTAGGCTTGGACACAAATCTATTTGACTAAAAACTCTCCCTTTTCCAGTAAAGAATCCCTGACGTGTCCTTGAAGTCATGGGGTGACACTGAGTGGAGGTCAAGAGGCTAATAAAAGTAAGAAGGGGAAGGAAGATCAAGAATATGACACACAAGGGACCAGACGACTACATTTCAACCAATGGCAGCAGCCAGTTGGGGTGGCACCAAATTCTCTTTGACTAAGGATGAGTTCAGAGTTGACAAAGCATCATTGGCATTTTGTCCTGGTAAAGACCAGCCCTGGGGCCACTGAGATAATGGTATCTGAGGCATCCCATCACTCTGGCTTAGTCTCCATTTGACTGTCTTGCCTCCTGGCCTCTCCTACACTTGACTGAACCCAGGGCTGGGCCTAGGCCAACCACCTTTGCACACCTTGTCCCATACTGGCAGATAAAAGGCACATGAGGAAATAGAAGCCAGTCACTCCATGTCAGCCAGAGCCTTTAAATATGCTGCTTGGGGTGAGGACTCACACACACACACACACACACATACACGCTTGGGGTGAGGACTCACACACGTACGCGCGTGCGCACATACACACACCAAGGGTGAACTTGGATAACCACCCTGGGTGGAAGGCACACGGGAGGGGTTTGTGCCAACACCTAGCTTGTTTTGCAGAAACAGGATCTGCAACAGAAGCCTCCTCTGCCCTGCAGCCCCAAACGCCACAACTTTAAATCCTTGGAAGATCTTCCCGGCCTCCAAGAACCAGCATGCCAGGGCACCTGCTGCAAGAAGAGGTAAGCTTCCATGCAATGGATCCCTTCCAGTGTGTGCAAGCCCAGACTGGGCCTCTAGTAAATTACCTGGTGTGGAAGATCTGAGAGTTCCTTTTAAAAAGCTGTGCCGCCTTCCACTGTTTGAGGATGTGGGACTCTAATCTGCAGATTTGATCCTCCCACTTTTCTTCTTCTTTTTCCTTTGTCATGTGTATTTGTACTGTGCATGTGTGTGCATGTGTGTCTGCATGCTTAGAGGCATATTGTGTGTGGGTGTAACTGCTTGTATGTGGATATGAGTGTAGAGACCCACGGTTGATGTTGGGGGTCATCGTTGATCATTCTTAAGGTTTATTTTCATTTTTACGCATATGGATGGTTTTTCTTCATGTGTGTATGAGTATCCAGATAGGCCAGAATAGGGAATCAGGTGATGGATGGTTGTTAGCCTCCACATGGGTGCTGGGAACTGAACCTGGTTGCTCTGCAAAAAACATACAATGTTTTTAACTGCCCCATCCCAGTGATTCCTCTGATTCACTGAGACAAATCCTCACAGTTAAGCCAGAACCCTCTGATATGGCTAGCTTTGCTAGCCAGTTTTACCATCCACCAGACCTACAGGCCAGCTTCCATGCCCAACATAACTGACATGAGTTGTGGAGAGCTGAACTCTGGTTCATTTGCTTGTGTGGCAAGCATTTTAACCACTGAGTAGTGTCTGCAACCCCCAACCTGTGTTTCTTAAGCTTGTCAAAAAGAAAACCTACAGCAAACTTACAGATCTAATTGGGAAGCACTGTGTTCTTTGAAAATATGGGAAAGGTATTTGAGCAACTGAAAACCCTATTGAGCAATTGAAAAACCCTGGCTTAGGCAAGAAAGAAGCAGATAAAATGAAAAGGACAACCTTACAAATGCACTTGACACTTTGCTGCAGCCTGGTCTTGAGGTTCGTCTCTGAAGGAAAGCTATTCATGCTAGACCTTTGTGGTTGGCCTATCAAGATGGCCACTCTCTAAGAAAGTCCTGAGTAGAGGGAGATTTAAGTTTATATGTGTTCCTCAGCTGGGTCACAAGAAACCCAAATGGATGCAGACATTTAAAAAAGGAAAAAGAAGACCTAGATAATAGTGACACATGCCTTAAACCCCAACTGTCGGGAGGCAGGGCCAGTTGGATTTCTATGAGTTTGAGGCCAGCCGACTCTACAAAGTGAGTTTCAGGACAGCCTGAGCTAGAGAAACCTTATGTTGAAAAACAGAAAGAAAGAAAGAAAGAAAGAAAGAAAGAAAGAAAGAAAGAAAGAAAGAAAGAAAGGAAGGAAGGAAGGAAGGAAGGAAGGAAGGAAGGAAGGAAGGGAAGGAAGGAAGAAAGAAAGAAAGAAAGAAAGAAAGAAAGAAAGAAAGAAAGAAAGAAAGAAAGAAAGAGGGAGGGAGGGAGGGAGAGAGAAAGGGAGGAAGGAAGAAAGAAGTCATAAAATATAAAGAATTTTATGAAGGAGCAAACAGTTGAGCCTACAAATAATTCAGAAGCCTGTTTGAACTAATCAATTAGATGCCAAAAAGACTTATCTTGAAGAATTGATTTTTTCCAATTTAGCTGTTTCATAAGTCTCTTCTCTCTCTCTCTCTCTCTCTCTCTCTCTCTCTCTCTCTCTCTCTCCCCCCCCCCGTGTGTGTGTGTGTGTGTGTGTGTGTGTGTGTGTGTGTGCGTGCGTGCGCATACATAGAACATGTAGGTCAGAGAAAACCCTCAGGTGTTGGGCCTTACCTTCTGCCTTTTGTGGGGTTTTGCTGCTGTTGTTTTTTGGAGACAGTCTGTTTTTCCATTGTGTGTGCCAGGTTAGCTGATTGGCTTCTGGGAATCTCCTGTCTCCACCTCCCCTTTCTGTACAAGTCCAGAGTCTTCTGCCACTGTTGCTGGCTTTTTAAAGTGGTTTCTATGGATTTGAACTCAGGTTCTCACACTCCCTCAGTAGGCACTTTTCCCCACTGAGCCTTCTCTGCATCCCTGGAAAGGATCATTAAGAAGAGACAGAAGGACTTTTGTTTAGCATTGTTCCAGAAATTTCTGAACATTGACATGCACCTTGGCTGACCCAATTTGAGTCTTTCTTCCCCAGGGCTGCAAATGAACCCATGTCCTGGCCTACATTAAGCCACTTTTGTTGGTATTTACAGGTTCCAGTGTCTGAAATTGAGATATATACAAGGGTAGCTGGTGGGTGGAAAGCTCATCTCTTTAGAAATTAAAAGATTCCTTTTTTTGCAGTGAATCTTGGGTCTCTCAGAGCTAAGACCCTAAAGAGGAAACACCTTGGAATTTTGGTCTTGTCAGACTTTCACAGTATTCCTTCCTTCCTTGCAAGGGTGTTTTCTCAAGGCATGTTCAGTTCCATGTATCTTCTGCCTGAAGAATTAATTTTAGTTAACATGTGTCTTAAATGCTCTTACACATTCAAAACAAGTCAACTGGTCAACCTGTGATTTAGTTCTGAGATCTCCTTGACATACTTAGCCAGCAACTCCTTCCTACCTAAGTACAGGATATATCTAAGAGGTAATTGCAGGGACACAAAATCTGCAACACGGAGAACTTGCCTACGACCCAGCACCAGGGGAAAACCTAAAAGCTGCAGCTCACATCCGCACAGTATAGCAGCCAAGGCCTCTTCAGTTCCCTGATGGCAACTGCGATCTGAAAATATCAAATAAAAACATCAAAAGTTGCACATTTATACATTTTGAGACAGGCCCTTTATATGACCCTAAGATTGGCCTGAACCCATGATCTTCCTGCACCAGGGATAGGGCTGGGGTGAGTGTGGTGTCCTACCTAGAGTACCTTGCAGCTAACAGGGGACCATGGAGAGAATGAATCTGGTATTTGTCCCTTCTTAATAATCTATCCTAGCCCAGGCATGGTGGCACATTTCTTTAACCCCAACATTAGAGAAGAGGAGGCAGGCAGATGTCTGTGAGTTTGAGGTCAGCCTGATCTACAGAGCGAGTTCCAGGACAGCTAGGGCAATGTAGAGAGATCAAGTCTCAGAGAACAATAACGAATCAAATTCTTTTTTTAGAAAAATATTTTATTTATGTTATGTATATGAGTACACTGTAGCTGTCCTCAGACACACCAAAAGAGGGCATTGGATCCCATCACAGATGGTTGTGAGCCACCGTGTGATTGCTGGGATTTGACTCGGGACCTCTGGAAGAGCAGCTGGTGCTCTTAATCACTGAGCCATCCCTCAGTGATTAAGAGTGTTTTGTTGGGGTTTGTTGAGGCTCCCTAGGGACTTGGAAGGAACTTTGTAGCTCCTTTAGATTTTTTTTTCTTTTAGATTTTTTAGATTGGGTCATCTGTTGGGATGTAGTAGTGTCTTGCTGACCCTGTATCAGGTGTGGCTTGCCTTAGAAGTTCTGAGGGCATTTTCCTCTGCAATGACTCTCCTCTGCAGAATGTACACCACCTTTGTCTTTGATTAAGAGAATGGGTAACTTACTTGAAGTATAGGATCCTTTCAGAGGTGTCTCATCACCCTACAGGAACTCGATGACCTGGAACAGAGGTCAAAACATTGGCTATCTGCTTACCTTCTTTATTTTCATGGGTTCCTAAGGAAGGTTGTGAACCACCCAGATGGGTAGTCACAGTAGTCTTCAAAAAAAAGTTTAGGGAATTTTATATATTATGTATGTGTCTGTACGTGGGTTATGTGCTGGTGAAGGCCAGAAGAGGGCACCAGATGCCCTGGAGGTGGATACCAGGCAGCTGTGAGCCCCCTGAGTGCTTGGAACCCATAGTCCTTTGCAAGAGTAGCTCTATCTTGGAGTTTCTACTGCTGTGATAAAAGATAGCATCCTTAGTTGGCTTAACATGTTGTGTAACATGACCTGATCCTGCCATGAATTTAAGTCAGTCATAAGCAGGAAGACAAAAGTCAACAGGGCCTTTGTTTTAAGTTGCCAAGTTTTAGATCTTAAAATAGAAAGGTGAGAAAGAAGCTGTTCATATTGGACATTCGGCACCTTTTATTACTTAGCCTTGGCCCCTCTCTCTATCTGCCTGTCTATTAGGGTGTCTATCTAAATCCTAGTCTCTCTCTGAGGAATAATTACCTAACTAGGTGACTAACAGGGCATTATGATTGCCTCTTATAGAAAGGGACAGTTTGGAAAGCCTTGGGCTAGATAATCTCAAAATACGATTTAGCTAGATATAGTGGCACATGCCTTTAATCCCAGCATTTTGGAGAGAGGGACAGGCAGATTTCTGTAAATTGGAGGTTATCCTGGTCTAGTAGAGGCTACCCTGGAACATAGTGAAATCCAGGGCAGCCAGGCCAGGGCTATAGAGAGACTCTGACTCCAGGAAAAAACAAACAAAAAAAAAAAACAAAAACAAAACAAAACAAAAAAAAACTAAGTGTTTGACATGTAAGTATGTGTCCTATTATGGGGAACTCACCACTCAGACACAGCTTATAGCAAATTGAAATTCTTTATTCCAGCTAGCTGAGACTACACTCAGGTATTCAGGCCTGAAGTGTAACATCAAATGTCCGGAGCACAGCGGGTTTGAAGGCAGAAACCAAGGACTAGCATCTTGCTCCTTCTCAGAAGCAAACAGTTTAACAGAAGCTCAGATAAGCAGTGAGCTGGAGGGAGTTCCCAACAAGCAGGCAGACATCTAACAGAGACTAAGACAAGCCAGCTGGGACATCTTGGCCTGGGGGGTTCCTAGAATAGAGTTGAGTAATTTACTATAGAATTCCCCATCGAGGAGATTTAGTTCTAGACAAACCTGAAATGGCTTCAGCAAGAATACAAGATGGAGGAACTTCTGCCCTGTCTTACCTCATCTCGGTCCTACCAGACAGTTCGGCATGTCACATCTCCACCTAGGACCAGATGTAGGACGCAGAACCCGATAGTAGGTTTAGTTGGTTTTGATCTGAGCCAGGAATCAGAATCCTGAAACTTTAGCCCATGGTTTTACAAGCTCTTTTAAAGAAAGGTCCAAGCATGAGACCTGCATTACTGCCACTTAAATAGCCTCCCCGTACCACCTAGGTGGGCTCATTTCTCATTCCAGAATCCTACGGAAAAGTCTCAGCTCTAGGGGTCCCACTATATAATAACCCTGGCGGGAAGAGAGCTATTCTAAATGCACAATAGAATCCTTCCCTTTGGCTACATACCCCAAAAGAGTTAAAAGCATTCCCTTCCCAGGAATCTCTTGCTGAGGGGAGGGCAAGGTTGTCTTCTAGGAAGAGATTTCACAGTGTTGAGAGCGAGGGGTCAGTGCCAGGGAAGATCACAGCTGACTGGAGCTTTTTAATTCTACATAATTCTTTCCTTCTATTTAAATATAATCCTCGTGTCAATACTCACAAAGATGAGCTGGCATGGCTGGGCAATGTGTGACTGGATTTAGGGTCACAAACTGTGCCCCAACAAGCCAGGCTCAGCTACCTATTCTCAAGAAGCTAATTAAAAGAGTCAAATTAATGATGAAAAGCAGAATTTGGCATGGTACTCAATGCGGCCACAATGGGACAAGGCTCAGGAAATCCAGTGACCACGAAGCCCATTGTGAGAGTCCTGGTATGAGGTTGAGGTTTAAAGAGAAGGCGAGAGATACATGTGATTGATAGTTCTAGTCCCGTGTGGTCCTGCCTGTCCCTGACCCAACACTATCCTGATTCTGGTCTTTTCTGAGGGGCCTGGGAAGTTTGGCACTGTTGGAAGTCCCCTGTCTTTGAGAAAAGATTGAGAGAGGGAGCCAGAGATGTCTTACTTTTCCATTTGGCTAACACTGGCTGCTTCTTACCACTGCTCTCCCCGCCTTCAGGACCTGGATCCCCTTCTCTTCTCAGTGAGAAGTTTTTCTAGGCTGTTCAGCTTCATTCTGAGCTAACTTGAACTCCCAAGAATTTGTTTGATGGGAAGACTGGATTACTTGTTTGGTGGGCTCTTCTGAGCCATTAGAGTTCTGTTGAACCACCTGGGTGACTGTCATTTGTGTGGTAAGCCTAGTCTTTGTAAACTTAAATCCTACTGAACTATGTAGGGCATCTTCTTGGAAGGAGATTTGAGCTGTGTTGGTAACTAACCATGAAGGGATCTAAGCGCAGAGAAGAGCTGTACTGTAATTTGTGCAGCTGTGAAAAATGTCAGGTCTGGATTATCTTGGTTCAGTGTCTTTAGTAGTCAGTGGTAAAAGAAAATGAGATTTTATTAAAAAGTGCTTTACGTTATTCAAAAATACCTTTAAATAGTGTACATTAAATTATTTTTTTTTGTGATGGTCTTACTATGTACCCTGAATGACCTGGAACTTGCTATGGAGACCAGGCTGGTCTCAAACCCACAGAGATCTGTCCGTCTCTGCCTCTCAAATGCTAGGATTGATGGTGAGGAGCACTATTGCTGGCTTAAGATTTTAAATTAAATTTCTGATATAAGTTTCTTTTCCAAGAATATTCATATATGCAGTGTATAAATATGAGATATCTATTAAGTCTGTAATTCACATAAAATGATATTATTGATATAAAATCACAACTGATTTCTCCAAGGGGATGGGAGGAAGTTTATTCTGGAACCAAATATGATTGACTGTGGCACCCCAATTTCAATGTCCCAATATAGAAGTAGTTTTATGAAGGTTTTTACAATAACAGGACAAAGAAAGTCATAAATCAAGCTCTTTCTAAGTACATTGAGGAAACACCGAAGAGTCAGGTTTTGGCAAAGCAGGAAACTCTGGGATAGACCTCAGATGCAGTCTCATGACCCTTTAGGTCTTGGTCAGCTTTCATCTGAAAGCTATCTGACAGTCACTAGGTTGTTAGAACATACCCAGAGGTGGAAAAGCTATAGCTAATCATGGGATAAAGATACCCTTGTAGGATGTGAGGACGTAATTGGGCCATATCCATTATTGTGGGCTCAAGCACCCAGGAGATGGGTCCCAATTAATTTCCAATTATATTTGCTCTCATTCTAAGCAAGTTCTGAAACACATGTATGTGGATAGTCCACATGACAGATTAAATCCTGAATAAATCTCAGGGCTGTAACCTCTGAAAAGTTAAAGGGAGCCCATTTGGGACTCTGGGTAGTTAGAGAAATGGCCCCCCAAAAGCAGGCACAGGAGGGTGTGGCCGAGCCATTGGGTAAAGCAGCACAAATCCAGGAGCCATCTGATTCACCAGCGTGGATCCCGTTGCCACTATAGCTGCTGAGCTATTTGGGACAGGTTGTTTAAAAAGAGAAATTACTGGCTAGCATCTAAAGGGCCAGGACTTTCCCCTTGGCTACTTGCCTCTTCTGCCCCCTTTCAGCCACAGCTGGCCACCATCTCACGCATAGCTGCCAGACTCTTCAGTCAGCTACTACACTGGCAGCTGGCTCAGACAGAAAGGCTGCTGGGATGGGCCATCTCAGCCAGCCAGCCCTGACCTGTGGCTCTCCTCCCCGTTACAGCCCAAGGTGTCACTGTGACTATCTTCCTCTCTTTGAAAGCTCTCTCTACTTCCCACCCCCCTGACCTCTTCATAATTCCTGTAGACAGTCCAAACAAAATAGATAAATCTAAATATTCAAATTGAACACCAGGGGAAAAAAAAAGAAAGAAAGAAAACATATGACATTTGTCTTCTGCACCTGGATACCTGGGTTACCTCAATCGGAATGGTTGTTTCCAGGCTCCTCCATTTACCTGCAAATTTCGTAATTCCATTATTCATAACAGCTAAACAATACTCCACTGTATAAATGAACTACATTTCCTTCTCCACTCATCTGCTGACTGGCAGGTAGGCTGTTTCGATTTTCAAGCTGTCGTGAGCAGAGCAGCCATGAGCCTGATGATCAACTGTCTCTGTAGTAGGATGTAGTCTTTTGGGTGTATGGATCATGCATCATATCTGTTTCTAGCTTTTTATAAAAGCTTACTTGTTTATTTTATGTAACTGAGTACACTGTAGGTAGTTGTCTTCAGGCACACCAGAAGAGGGCATCGGATCCCATTACAGATGGTTGTGAGCCTCCATGCAGTTGCTGGGAATTGAACTCAGGACCTCTGGAAGAACAGTCAGTGCTCTTGACCGCTGAGCCATCTCTCCAGCCCGTTTCTAGCTTTGTGAGGAACTTCCATACTGATTCCCATGGTGGCCGCACCAGGTCACACTCCCATCAGCTCTGAACGTGTGTTCCCCTTTCTCCACAACCATGCCAGAATTGGTCATCATTTCTTGCTTGTTTGTTTGTTTTTATCTTAGCCATTCTGATTGATGATGAAATCTCAAAGCAGTTTTGATTGGCATGTCTCTGGTGGCTGAGAATGTTGAACGTTTTAAAATTTGTTTTTAAGGATTTATTATTTTTTTTTATTTCATGTATGCTGTCTGTAACATAGGCACCAAATGCATGCCTGGTGTCCACAGAGGTCAGAAGAGGGCATTGCATCCCCTGGAAGTGGAGTTACAAATGGTTATGAGATGCTATGTGGGTGCTGAGCGCTGAATAAGGTCCCCTGCAAAAGCAACAATTAGTCTCAATTGCTGAGTCATCTCCCCAGTCCCTGTTAACGTTAAAATTCTCAGCCATTTGTATTTTACTTTGAAAGCGTTATACTTCATTCCATGTCCCACTTTTACATCTGATTTGTTTCTCTTTTTTCTTCATTTATTATTTTTTAATAACTAAAGGTCTATGTGACCCTGGCTCTCCTGGAACTCAGTATGTGGGCTAGGCTAGCCTTGTAGTTAAAGAATTCCCCTGCCTCTCCTCCCAAGTGCTGAGATTAAAGAAAAATTTTGAAATGCTTAGTTCTTGAGTTCTTTGTATATTCTAGAGACTAACCCTCTGTCAGATGTGTAGCTGGTAATAATTTTTCCCAGACTCTGGACTGCCTATTTTCTCGAAGACTGTGTCCATTGATGTTTCAGTCTCACGATGTCCCATTTTCCATGTCTGCACTACTGAGGGCTCACCCAGACAGTCCTTTCCTGTGCCAAGTTCAAGTGTGTTCCAAGTTTCCTCATCTCTGTCAGTTTCAGGTTATCAGTTCATAGGTTGTAGTCCATGATCCATTCAGAGTTGAGTTTCATGCAGGGTGAGAGAAAAGCATTTTGTTTCATTTATTTTTCTTCATGTAGCTATCCAGTTTGACCAAGCACCATTCGTTGACAATGGCGTCTTTTCTCAAATGTATATTGTTGGCCTCTTTGTCAAACGTTAATGGATTTAGGGTTTTGGACTTATATGTAGATGCTCAAAATTTATTCCATTAGTCAGTGTGTCTATTTTCACTCCAGTGTCATTTTCTTCTTACTACTATAGCTCTGTAGTCTAGCTTGAAATCTGGGCTGGTGATTCCTCCAGCAGATTTTGTTTGTTATTTTGTTTTGTTTATGTTCTGTTGTCATATAGGACTCTCTTCCTCCTCCTCCTCCTCCTTTCTCTGTTTCCATAGAAATTTAAGATCACTTTTCTGGTTTCTGTGAAGAATTGCTTTGGAATCTTGATGGAGATTGCATGGAATTCATAGATTGCTCTTGGTTGGATGGCCATTTTCACAGTATTAATCTTACCAATCCATGAGCACGGCGGGGGGGGGGGGGGGGGGGGCTTTACATCTCCTGATATCGTCTCTCATTTCTTTTTTTCAATGATTTAAAATGTTCATTGTACTTGTCTTTCACTCACTCTTGAGAGGTTGTTGTGGACGGTATTGCTTGTCTGATTCCTTTCTCAGGATACTTGACATTTGTGTAGAGGAGGACTAGTGATTGTGGTCTAAAACAAAACTCTAAAACATTTAATCAAAAAGGTTCTAATAAAGCCCTCTTTTGAGTTGTTGGTCAGAGTCGCTCAAAAGACTCTTACAACATTATAGACTATTGCTACTGCCCTTGAATGCCTCCCAAGGGTGGAAGACTAGTCTACTGCTAAAGACACCATGTACTTCAGACACAGGGCTGAGACCTCTGAGTTGGAACTGACCCAAAAGCCTCTTCCCTGAGGACTAGCTTCCATAAGTACTAAATGTCGCCATGGAAGCTTCCAAAGGATGGAAATAACCAATGGCCCTGTCCAACCATGACACCTATAAACCACAACAATGACCAGCATAGCATGATAACCCTAAGAATACAGTAGTGGTGCACATACCTTGGTAGTAGCCAACAGCTCAATAAGAGGAAACTAATGTCTGCTACTGGCAACTCAGATGACTAACTACCCGAGACCAGTGAAGTCGTGAGTCTTGGAGAAGAACCTACAACTAGCACTCTACTAAACAAATATACTTCCTAACTACATTCTGTACATATCTGCCTTTGTAACCAGATATAAGCGTAGTCCTTAGGCTGGTGAGATGGCTCAGTGGGTAAGAGCACTGACTGCTCTTCCAAAGGTCCTGAGTTCAAATCCCAGCAACCACATGGTGGCTCAAAACCATCTGCAACGAGATCTGACGCCCTCTTCTGGAGTGTCTGAAGACAGCTACAGCGTACTTACATTAAATAAATAAATAAATAAATAAATAAATAAATAAATAAATAAAAATAAGTGTAGTCCTCACCGTCAGCCCTATCAAGGAAATTTCTTTTTGCTACAGATAGAGTCCATTACAGAAAACTACAACCAGTCAAAATACAGAGTTAAAGAGCCTAGTCCCCAAGAATACATCTCTTAATGCCATACTACACTTCCGCCTCTCAGAAGTCCTTTTGAAGCACAGCTGCTTACAGAACTTCTTCAATGCCACACTGTTACGTTTTCCTGTTTTTTTTTTTTGTTGTTGTTGTTGTTTTTCTGAGTTCTATCTCAAAAGGAGTAACTTTGTTTCTTTCTTTCTCTTTTTTTGGTTAGCAACCAAGACCCTAAAGTTTTCCCAGACAGTTTAGGCTTTTCCCTTGCCTTCTGTAGCACTCAACACCACTGCCTCCCTCCCGGCAGGCTTGCCAACCTTATTGCTGACTATGCCTGTATTCTTGGACCCTAACTCAGGGCCTTCTCCCCCATCATCTCCATCTTCCTCCTTCTAGTAGCTGCCGAGATTTACAGCCTGCCTGCTTTGCTGGTTTTCTTTCAAAATCTAATAATAAATTGGTCCTTAAGTTTCCTTTTATGGCTACTTTTAAGTTCTTTCATTAGCCATACTAAACCACAAAAGGGGAATGTCAATTTCCATAGTAACAATATGGCCACATGAAGTAAATCTCTGTCTCACGCTCTTCACTATGGTCTCTTTCACTGGGATGCTGGGGACAGATGACGGATGACCTAGCCCAGCTTGCTGGAGGCTGCTAAAGCGTTGGGTTTGACCCTAACAATTCTGGTTACAGCCTCACTTTGGATTGGTCTGCTCTGTTGGCAACTAGTACAGGAATTCAGTCCAAAATGATTTTCCCTTTAGGGCACTGGAATCTCGAGTTGATGCTCCCAGGACCTGTAGGTGTCCTGTAGGTGAGGGAGAGACTGCTGGAAACTCCTGGATCACCATTTCTAACTTGTACTGCCATCAATTGGTAGAGATATGGGTGGCATTTTGGACACTTGAAGTCCAAATTTTTGTTTCACAAGCTTTAAAGAATAACCTGGTTCTATCTGTACCTTTATGCGTACATGTGAGGCTTTCTTTGGCTTGCAGTGATGTAAGGGGTTCACCCCTTCACCTCGAGGTTTGACAACCAGTCTCTACAGTTTCTGCTCACTTCCTCTTCCACCAAGCCTTAATTAAGCCAGACCCTGGAGAAGGGATTGGACCTCTAATGCACCCTAGTGCTGTATGCAAGAGGGGAGTGTCTTCTTCTGGAGTCTGCTCTCCTAAGTCTCCTTCCTTGTCCTCATAGATGACGCCTTCGTACACGACCACCACCACCATCACAGCGCCTCCCTCTGGAAGCCTGCAGAATGGACGAGAGAAGGTGAAGACGGTGCCCCTCTACCTGGAAGAAGACATCCGTCCTGAAATGAAAGAAGATATATACGACCCCACCTATCAGGATGAGGAGGGGCCCCCGCCCAAGCTGGAGTACGTCTGGAGGAACATCATTCTCATGGCCCTGCTGCACGTGGGAGCCCTGTACGGGATCACACTGGTTCCCTCCTGCAAGCTCTACACCTGCCTCTTCGGTAAGTACCTTTCATTGTTCTGGGTCAGTGAGTGTCTCCAGTTTCTCCCCCCTCTTTAATGAAGGACATTCTTGCAATGGGCAGTGGCCCCTCTGTATCCAGGTTTCCCTAACCTTTTCTTGATAAACTAACTGAACACAGCCCGGTTGGATTGGGTAGCAAGAGTGTCTTGTTTTCTCTCTCTCTCTCTCTCCTCTCTCTCTCTCTCTCTCTCTCTCTCTCTCTCCCTCTCTCTCTGTCTCTCTCTCTCCTCTCTCTCCTCTCTGTCTCTCTCTCTCCTCTCTGTCTCTCTCTCCTCTCTCTCTCTGTCTCTCTCTCTCCTCTCTCTCTCTGTCTCTCTCTCTCCTCTCTCTCTCTCTGTCTCTGTCTCTCTCTCTGTCTCTCTCTCTCCTCTCTCTGTCTCTCTCTCTCTGTCTCTCTCTCTCCTCTCTCTCTGTCTCTCTCTCTCCTCTCTCTCTCTGTCTCTCTCTCTCCTCTCTCTCTCTGTCTCTCTCTCTCCTCTCTCTCTCTCTCTCTCTCTCTCTCTCTCTCTCTCTCTCTCCCTGTCTCCCTCTCTGTCTCTTTCTCTCTTTCTCTCATGAGACAGGTCCTCATGTGGCCCTGGCTGGCCTGGAACTCTCTCTAGCAGAGAATGCTCTTAAGTCTCTGATTTTCTGGACCCACTTCCCAAGTGCAGGCATTATAGTGTCCATCACCACAACTGGTTTGTTTTGTTTGATTGATTTTCCAGAATCTCATTGTGTTACCTAGACTGTCCTGGAACTCTCTATGCAGTCCAGGTTCACCTCGGACCCATGGTAATCCTCCTGCTTCAGCCTGCTGGGATTACATCCTGAGCTAACCTCTCTGGCAAAAGCAGCCTGGGGTGTTTTGCTGTTTGTTTGTTAAACCCATGACCTTGGGCATACTAGCCAGGTATTCTCCCACTGTGTCATATCCTTAATTATTGGAAGTACTTTAACATGGGTGCTGGGGACCAAGCTCTGAAACCATGTGTAGGGCTCACTCTGGGGTAGCAATGCAGCACCTAGGTAACCAACAGCCTGGCACACATTTTTATATCACTTATTTGGCTGCCTGTCCCAGCCCTTCCTGCCTGCCATGAGAGAACCAGGCCCTACCTAGGGGACATGGGAATAAGGTACCATACCAACAGCATGAGCTACATGCTGAGTGAGCCCAGTCAAGGAACAAGTCAGGGTATACTGCAAAGGAGAAGAGGCCATGGAAAAGGAAAAAGTACAAAACAGAGTTGGTTATCCTTACAACCATTCAGACCTTAGTCTCTGGCCAGACCAGGCCAGTTTGGCCTGGAGGAGGGTGAGGCAGGCTCCTCTAACACTCGAGTATGCAGGCCTGTGGCTCTGCTACTCCAGGTAGGTCGTCAGGGTGTGGCCCATGCCAGTCAGCAAGATGCTTTTCCAATATTTACATAACAGGGTGCTTCCCATCCTGCTCTCTGTCCAGCCTACAGCTGTCCCTTTTTCCTGAAGCCATAGCATGCCATGAACCTAGCACCCTCTAACTTCAGTTGTCTCTGCCCTCTACCCATCTTTTCTTGGCAGAGACAGGCATGTCAGAGGATCAAGCCTTGAAGAAGGCTTTTGGTCCACACCAGCCCTGACTCTAAGGAGCTCTGCAGCCCAGGGGCTATGAGGGCTGGTGAGCCCTCCATACTTTCCTAGATACTCCTGGGAGGTTTGAGGGGTGGGTGAACAGTGTCAGATGTGAGGAACTCTTTGACAACTCTCTCTCAGAATGTATTGGTGTAGAAAGACTGGTGTTATTCTGTCTGCCCCAGACCTCTTCTATCTTGAAGTTGGTGACATTTGGGTCCTTAAGCATTGTCTCAGAAAATCCACCCAACGGGCTGGAGAGATGGCTCAGTGGTTAAGAGCACTGACTGCTCTTCCGAAGGTCCTAAGTTCAAATTCCAGCAACCACATGGTGGCTCACAGCCACCTGTAATGAGATCTGATGCCCTCTTCTGGTGTGTCTGAAGACAGCTACAGTGTACTTAGATATAATAAAATAAATCTTAAAAAAAAAAAAAAAGAAGAAGAAGAAGAAGAAAATTAGAAAATTCACTCAGTCCCCTAAGAAGACACACCATAGGAGATTCCCTTTTGTAGGATCTTGGGTTTTTTAGTTACTTGCCGAGGCAATGATATTTCAGAAGCAGAAAGACCGGGCATGAAGGGATTCCCTGCAAACTCTCTCTCCAGCCTGCATCTTTCTTACATGCCCCATTCAGTGCTCAGTGTTTGACCAAATCTCCTGTGCTTGGGTGACATCAGTTGCTACTACAAGAAAAGGTTTGCCATCCAAACACAGGACTGTGCTCCCTGGCTTCAGTGCCCTGCCCGTTAGTGTGTGCTATGATTTTGTAAAGAAATTTGGCACACAGAAGCTGGCACAGGAAATGACTTGCCCTCTTGCCCCTGCACCCTCGTGGGTAGATTAGGTAGCTCTCAGAATGACTGTTGTAAAATGTGGGTTACAAAATTCTGCCTTCAGCATCTTGGTCTCAGATGGAGTTCTCTCCTACTTTTCAGTTTTAGAGGCTTTTCTGGTTTTATCCCAAAGCAATAAAGGTGCATCATTAGCACCTGGCTGTACATGCTCCGTTTTCCTGACTTGGGGATTTTGAAAAGCTTTTCTCTCATTTGAGAGCCACTCAGTAGAGCCCTCTGGATTAAGACCTCTCTGACAAGACTGAGGGCCAAAGAGCAAACCTTCCCAACACTCACCTGAGGGGAAAGCTCTTTTACCATCAGTGTGGACACATATAATCCTTCCCTGGGGACAGGGAAAGGACCTTTGTAGTGGCTATTCCTGGTTGTCAACTTGACAATATTTGGAATGAATTACAATCCGGAATTGGAAGGCTCACCAGTGACCCTTATCTGGAGGCTTGGAGATCCTTATCTGGATCTTGGTTTGAAGATCTTGAGCCACAGTGGCTATGAATTCCAGAAGATTGAATCTCCGAGTTTAAGGAACACACCTTTAATCTGGGCTACGCCTTTCATCTGGGATTAAAGGTGTGGTGGAACACACCTTTAATCTGGGCTCCACCTTCTGCTGGAGACAATATAAGGACATTGGAAGAAGGGAGTCTAGCTCGAGCCCTTGCTCCTTCGCCTGCTTGCTGCGTGAGACTGAGTAACTGCTAGATCCTTGGACTTCCATTCACAGCTGCGACTGAACAATTGTTGGGAATTGGGCTGCCGACTGTAAGTCATCAATAAATTCCTTTACTATCTAGAGACTATCCATAAGTTCTGTGACTCTAGAGAACCCTGACTAATACAGAAGTTGGTACCAGGAGTGGTTCTAGAGTAACAGAAGTACAAGGATGAATCTTTTAAAATTCTGGAATTGGCTTGTTGATCCACCAGCACTTTCAACTATTGAAACCTCTCCAGATTCTCTCCCTCCTGGGAGCTCAGAGAATTTTGAAGACCCATGGTTGAAACTATATTCCGAACTTAAAGAAGCTAATGCCCTTGATTTTCTTAATGAATTAGGTGATTCAGTGCACAAAGCTTTCTACAAGATGGGGAAAAAATCGAAAAATGATTTTACTGGCTGGCTGCTCTTAGTATCTGTGGAAAAAATGATGAATGAAAGGAAGGAGTTGTGTGATAAAATCGAAAGGCTCCAGACACAAGTAAACGATCTAAAAGTTGCTAAGTGTGTCCTTGAGGAGAATCTTCTCTCTTGTAGCAATAGAGCTCAAGTTGCAGAAAATCAAACAGAAACTCTCATTGTAAGGTTGGCTGAACTACAGCGAAAATTCAAGTCTCAGCCTCAGAGTGTGTCGACAGTTAAAGTAAGGGCTCTAATTGGCAAAGAATGGGATCCTACAACATGGGATGGGGATGTGTGGGAAGACCATGTTGAAGCTGAGAATTTTGAATCCTCAGATTCTCAAGGGTTTGCCCCACCTGAGGAAGTAGTACCCTCAGCCCCACCTCTTGAAATAATGCCTTCCCCACATGAGGAAATTAATTTTGCAGAGTCTGCTCACGGCCCACCAATAGTTTCTTCTAGACCTGTAACCAGACTCAAAGCAAAACAGGCTCCTAGAGGGGAGGTAGAAAGTGTAGTCCATGAGGAAATTCGCTACACTACTAAGGAGCTTAATGAGTTTGCTAATTCATTCAAGCAGAAACCTGGTGAATATGTGTGGGAATGGATTTTAAGGGTGTGGGATAAGGGTGGAAGGAACATAAAACTAGAGCAGGCTGAGTTTATTGACATGGGTCCTCTGAGTAGAGATTCTAGGTTTAATACGGAAGCTCGCATAGTTAAAAAAGGTGTCAAAAGTTTGTTTGAATGGTTGGCTGAGGTGTTTATCAAAAGATGGCCTACTGGAAATGACTTGGAGATGCCTGATATTCCATGGCTTAGTGTTGATGAAGGGATTTTAAGACTTAGGGAAATTGCAATGCTAGAGTGGATATATTGTGTAAAGCATAATTGTCCACAATGGGAAGGTCCAGAAGATATGCCTTTCACCAGCTCTATAAGACGCAAATTGGTGAGAGGGGCACCAGCACATTTGAAGGGTTTTGTTCTTTCCCTTTTCCTTGTGCCAGATCTTAGCATTGGAGATGCTTCTGCTCAATTAGATGAATTAAATTCACTGGGTTTAGTTGGATTCCGAGGTAACAAGGGCCAGGTGGCAGCATTGAATCGCCCGAGACAAGGTGATTCTAGTTATTATAATGGACAGCGTAGACAAAAGAATGTTTATAATAACATACCCAGTAATGGTCAGCACAGGAGAGGTGAAATTTATAATGGCATGACTCGGTTGGACCTTTGGTACTGGCTAACCAATCATGGTGTTTCCAGGAATGAAATACATAGGAAGCCTACTGCATATTTGTTTGATCTGTATAAGCAGAAAAATTCTCAAACAAATGAAAGAAAGGCTACATTAGATCGTGGTAAACAGCCAAATGAAAGAAAGGCTACATTAGATCGTGGTAAACAGCAATCTCGGCCAGTGAATCAATTTCCAGACTTGAGACAGTTTGCAGATCCAGAACCCCTTGAATGAAGGGGTGGCCAGGTTCCGCTGAGGAAGGATCTTGATAAGACACTCAAAGGTTTTGCTGTTACCCTTTCTCCAGTTCTTCCCCAGAGGGACCTACGGCCTTTTACAAGGGTAACTGTACACTGGGGAAAAGGAAATAATCAGACTTTTCGGGGTCTGCTGGATACTGGTTCTGAGTTGACACTGATCCCAGGGGATCCCAAGAAACATTGTGGCCCTCCAGTTAAAGTAGGGGCTTATGGAGGGCAGGTGATTAATGGAGTTTTGACTGATGTCCGACTCACAGTAGGTCCAGTAGGTCCCCGGACACATCCTGTGGTGATTTCCCCAGTTCCAGAATGTATAATTGGGATAGATATACTCAGAAATTGGCAGAATTCTCATATTGGTTCCCTGAACTGTAGAGTGAGGGCTATTATGGTTGGAAAGGCCAAATGGAAGCCTTTAGAGTTGCTTTTGCCAAAGAAAATAGTGAATCAAAAACAGTATCGTATTCCTGGAGGCATTGCAGAAATTACTGCCACTATCAAGGACTTGAAAGACGCAGGGGTGGTGGTTCCCACCACATCTCCGTTTAACTCTCCTATCTGGCCAGTGCAGAAAACAGATGGATCATGGAGAATGACAGTTGATTATCGAAAACTAAATCAGGTAGTAACTCCAATTGCAGCTGCTGTACCAGACGTAGTTTCGTTACTTGAGCAAATTAACACATCTCCTGGCACCTGGTATGCGGCTATTGATCTGGCAAATGCCTTCTTCTCAGTACCTGTCCATAAGGACCACCAGAAGCAATTTGCTTTCAGTTGGCAAGGCCAACAGTATATCTTCACAGTTTTGCCTCAAGGATATATTAACTCTCCTGCCCTGTGTCATAATTTAGTTAGAAGGGATCTTGATCGTTTGGATCTTCCACAAAATATCACATTGGTGCACTATATTGATGACATTATGCTGATTGGACCAAGTGAGCAGGAAGTAGCAACCACTTTGGACTCATTGGTAACACATATGCGTATCAGAGGATGGGAAATAAATCCAACCAAAATTCAAGGACCATCTACCTCAGTGAAATTCTTAGGAGTCCAGTGGTGTGGGGCATGCAGAGATATTCCTTCTAAGGTGAAAGATAAGTTATTGCACCTGGCCCCTCCTACAACCAAGAAAGAAGCACAACGTTTAGTGGGTCTATTTGGATTCTGGAGACAACACATCCCTCACTTGGGTGTGTTACTTAGGCCTATTTACCAAGTGACTCGGAAAGCTGCTAGCTTTGTGTGGGGCCTGGAACAGGAGAAGGCCCTTCAACAGGTCCAGGCTGCTGTGCAGGCTGCTCTACCACTTGGACCATATGACCCAGCAGATCCGATGGTACTTGAGGTGTCTGTGGCTGATAGAGATGCTGTTTGGAGCCTCTGGCAGGCCCCTGTAGGTGAATCACAGAAAAGACCTTTGGGATTTTGGAGCAAAGCTCTACCATCATCGGCAGACAACTATTCTCCCTTTGAAAAACAGCTCTTGGCCTGCTATTGGGCCTTAGTGGAAACTGAACGTCTGACAATAGGACACCAAGTCACTATGCGACCTGAACTACCCATCATGAGCTGGGTACTATCAGACCCTGCAAGTCATAAAGTGGGACGTGCACAGCAGCAGTCTATTATCAAATGGAAGTGGTATATACGTGATCGGGCCAGAGCAGGTCCTGAAGGCACAAGCAAGTTACATGAAGAAGTTGCTCAAATGCCTATGGTTTCTACTCCTGTTACAATGCCATCTGCTGCCAAGCATGCACCTATAGCCTCATGGGGTGTTCCCTATGATCAACTGACCGAAGAGGAGAAGACTAGAGCCTGGTTTACTGATGGCTCTGCACGTTATGCAGGTACCACCCAGAAGTGGACAGCTGCAGCATTACAACCCCTTTCTGGGACAACCTTGAAAGACACAGGTGAAGGGAAATCTTCACAGTGGGCAGAACTTCGGGCAGTACACATGGTATTACAGTTTGTTTGTAAGAAGAAGTGGCCAGATGTACGATTATTCACTGACTCATGGGCTGTAGCCAATGGATTGGCTGGATGGTCAGGGACTTGGAAAGATCACAATTGGAAAATTGGTGAGAAAGACATCTGGGGAAGAAGTATGTGGATAGATCTCTCCAAATGGGCAAAGGATGTGAAGATATTTGTGTCCCATGTAAATGCTCACCAAAAGGTGACTTCAGCCGAGGAGGAGTTCAATAATCAAGTGGATAAGATGACCCGTTCTGTGGACAGTCAGCCTCTCTCCCCAGCCATCCCTGTCATTGCTCAATGGGCACATGAACAAAGTGGACATGGTGGTCGAGATGGAGGTTATGCTTGGGCTCAGCAACACGGGCTTCCACTCACCAAAGCTGACCTGGCTACTGCTGCTGCTGATTGCCAGATCTGCCAACAGCAGAAACCAACACTGAGTCCCAGATATGGCACCATTCCTCGGGGTGACCAGCCAGCAACCTGGTGGCAGGTTGACTACATTGGACCACTTCCTTCATGGAAAGGACAGCGTTTTGTTCTTACTGGAGTAGATACTTATTCTGGTTATGGATTTGCCTTTCCTGCACGTAATGCCTCTGCTAAAACCACCATTCACGGACTGACAGAATGCCTCATCTATCGTCATGGTATTCCACACAGTATTGCTTCTGACCAAGGAACTCATTTCACAGCCAGAGAAGTACGACAGTGGGCCCACGATCATGGAATTCACTGGTCTTACCACGTTCCCCACCATCCTGAAGCAGCTGGTCTGATAGAAAGATGGAATGGCCTTTTGAAGACGCAGTTACAGCGCCAATTAGGTGGTAACAGCTTGGAAGGCTGGGGTAGAGTTCTTCAGAAGGCAGTATATGCTTTGAATCAGCGCTCGATATATGGTACAGTTTCACCTATAGCCAGGATTCATGGGTCCAGGAATCAAGGGGTGGAAAACGGAATAGTTCCACTTACTATCACTCCTAGTGACCCTCTAGGAAAATTTTTGCTTCCTGTCCCCATAACTCTAGGTTCTGCTGGCCTAGAAGTTTTGGCTCCAGAGAGGGGAATGCTCCTACCAGGAGCTACAACAAACATTCCATTGAACTGGAAGCTCAGACTTCCCCCTGGTCATTTTGGGCTTCTAATGCCCTTAAACCAACAGGCTAAAAAAGGAATAACAGTGTTAGGAGGGGTGATAGATCCAGATTACCATGGGGAAATTGGATTACCTCTTCACAATGGTGGTAAGCAAGATTATGTCTGGAGTGTAGGAGATCCCTTAGGGCGTCTCTTAGTACTACCATGTCCTGTGATTAAAGTCAATGGGAAACTACAACAGCCTAATCCAAGCAGGATGACAAAGGACGCAGACCCATCAGGAATGAAGGTATGGGTCAATCCTCCAGGAAAAGAGCCAAGACCTGCTGAGGTGCTGGCTGAAGGAGAAGGAAATACAGAATGGGTAGTAGAGGAAGGTAGTTATAAATACCAATTAAGGCCACGTAACCAGTTGCAGAAACGAGGATTATAAAGTAATATGAATGCCCATTGTAAATTTACAAATGCGTTTGCGATTGTACGAGGAATAGTTATATCATGTTAGGCGTATTTACAACCTTGTTATTGTTTCATGTGAACATGAGATATTATTTGTGTCAAGTTGACAAGGGGTGGATTGTAGTGGCTATTCCTGGTTGTCAACTTGACAATATTTGGAATGAATTACAATCCGGAATTGGAAGGCTCACCAGTGACCCTTATCTGGAGGCTTGGAGATCCTTATCTGGATCTTGGTTTGAAGATCTTGAGCCACAGTGGCTATGAATTCCAGAAGATTGAATCTCCGAGTTTAAGGAACACACCTTTAATCTGGGCTACGCCTTTCATCTGGGATTAAAGGTGTGGTGGAACACACCTTTAATCTGGGCTCCACCTTCTGCTGGAGACAATATAAGGACATTGGAAGAAGGGAGTCTAGCTCGAGCCCTTGCTCCTTCGCCTGCTTGCTGCGTGAGACTGAGTAACTGCTAGATCCTTGGACTTCCATTCACAGCTGCGACTGAACAATTGTTGGGAATTGGGCTGCCGACTGTAAGTCATCAATAAATTCCTTTACTATCTAGAGACTATCCATAAGTTCTGTGACTCTAGAGAACCCTGACTAATACAACCTTCGTGACCAAAGCAATTGGCAGAATAAGATCATGACTCCATGTCACGAGGACTGTCACTCCAGCACCCCTGTTAAGATAGCATTGTCTGTACTCTGGAGCCAATGCGCCTTGGTGATCTGCAGTGTGGAGCAGATTCGGACACTTTTCTTGGTACTCTGGCTCTGCTTTAAGCCTTCCTTCCCTTTCCTCCTGTGACGTCAGGGTTTGCCCTCCACTGGCTTCTCTGTCCAGGTACAGTTAGATCCTCTTCATGGGAAGACCCCAGTCACCACTGAGTCAGAGGCTGCAAACCATCTGAGGCCTCATCCCAGTTCAGAAGGATACGGTCAGCCCTTCCCTAGGGCAGACACCATCTCTATGGTTGTCCTGAGGTCCTATAGAAGGACCAGATGACACACAGGAGGCAGAAGAGAGGAGGAAAGAGACCACTTAGAAAACCGTTAACTCTTGATACAGAGGGACACATAGCAGTTTGTGCAATGTTTGGTATCTCCAATCTCAGCTAAGTTCTGTAGCCGCAGAGGTTCTATGGTTTCCAGATGGCCTTTAGGTACTAACAAGGCCTCAGTCCCACCTCCTAGTTCTACCAATCTGAGCAACAGATGGGTACACCCAGTGTCCACTCCGCATTAGAGAGACTGATCTTGTAGGCTTTGAGTTGGAGTGCTGCATTCCTATGAAATGTATGATACAGCTGAGACTGGATCAGTGCTCGGACCCTGCATGAACACTTAGCTTTTAACTTCATCAACATACTTACCAGGATAGTAAATAGCTAGAGACTGTTGGTGTTCAGACATCGCCACACAAACGGCGTGAACACTGATCTCAGTTAACTACTCAGAATAGTTATTGACTGCACTTTAATACTGGTCAGATCAGGAACAGAGCCCAGAATTATCAGAACTATGACAACAGATATCTTTTCCTGTCAGCTCACAAAGGATAAAACCACAAAAGCCACAGTGAGTTCACACACAGGAAGTACTGCCGGGTGGTCAGCTCTGACTCAAGTGATTTCAGACATAACAGTTCAAATTGTCCTTTGATTTGATGGGTCCTACACAAAGCTTTGTGGAATTTCTTAAGATTAGCAAAACTCATACCGCACATTCAGAACATACAGAACAAAACAGTATGTGGTCAGTATGTCCTTGAGCCAAGTCACTTCTGTGTATCTGGCAGGCATGTTACAGCAACAATATGAAATAGCTGACAGGCATGGTACAAAATGGCTACAGCTATGCTTGGAGGGGGAGGTGTCAAACCATAGCATTCCACCCTTTTTTGAGCTGTCCCAATGAGTCAAATCATTGACTCAAAATTTTTCTTTTCTGATGCTGGGCGTGGTGGCGCATGCCTTTAATCCCAGCACTTGGGAGGCAGAGGCAGGCAAATTTCTGAGTTTGAGGTCAGCCTGGTCTACAGAGTGAGTTCTAGGACAGTCAGGGCTACACAGAGAAACCCTGTCTCAGAAAAAAAAATTCTTTTCTGAGGCCAGGAGGACAAACTTTTATATCAGTCTTTGTTGGCTTAAATGTTTGACATTTTGATCTCCCTTCATAAGTGTTGCTTCTCTCATGCTGGTAGGTCTTGCTATGCTCATGCTTTTTAGGAAAGGCATTATTAGTGTTGGCACTGCCCTGGCCATCTGGGAATGGTGTAGAAGTCCCAGGTGTCCCTAACCTCCTTCTCCAGGATAATACTGTACCAGAGGCTACAGATGTACAAGTATGCAAAATTCAGAAGTTTCAGTGATGCTAAAGGGACTGATACAGGGGGTCAGTGCCAAGGCACAAGCAAACCAAGTGCCTTTTGGCGGTACTAAAGAGTAAGGGGAAACTCCTGCATTAGCATCTGTACATTATTACGGTGTTGCAGGTACTGAGACCGATATCTTATATAAGCAGAGAGACCTTGTCCTTTCTAGGACAGGGAGAGGGCATTAACATTCTCTTGGAACCACTGATGTCTAAGACCCTGTTCCTAGTGACCTGGACTCTCTGGATGGTGAATATCATCCCAGGGTCATTACCAGATGCATAAAGGAGGAGCCCCCAAATCTACCCTGTATCTCATAAATCATTTGTATCATTTTTATCTTAATTTGAGTGGGGTTGGTCTTCCCAAGTTTTCTAGACTGACTCAACCTTCTGTGGCTGAATATACTTATCTTTATCAGTTACCCAGGAAGCTAATGCTTTATCGCCCCACATATCACAAAAGCACACACCATGTCCCCTGCAAGTCAGGGTCTTCAACTGAGGGGCAGGCATATACCTGAAGGGTGGCCAAAGTATTTTCCATATTCTGGATCCTATATCCAAAGACCTAGAGAATGAGGGAACATATATGTTTGTGGCCTTTGGGCACCTGTTCCATTTTGGCCCAAACAATTTACATACGTCAAACGTGAGGGCGGGGGGAACCATAAGCAATGTTATTTAGGCTTCCGTCCGTAGTTCTAATCGATGTTCATGTGTGTTGTACTGGAGCATGTCCCTCAGCAGCCCAAGGCAACATGAAATAGAAAGCAAACCTCTGGAATCTTTTATCTGTCTGATTTTTAACGGGTTCTGTGGGTGTTGTCTAACAACCCATTGCTGGGATCCAGATGTTTTGGGGAAGGGGGTGGTGAACTTCAGAAGAGAGCGATTAATCCAGGATTGGATCCCATCTATTTTCGTGGCCATGGGGTGGTCAGGATGACAAAGTGGAGTCCTTTTCTGAGTGGGCCTGGGGGAGTTCCTGTTTGACTCAGCATTTCAGCCAGTAAGGTGGGATAATGGACAGATGTCATATCTTCCTTCTGTAACTGCTTACTGTTGACATTAGGACCTTGTCCAAGGGGCCCAGGAAGGCTAGGCAATGGGGCGTTTCTTAGAAGCATTTACTTAGCTTTATCCAGATGAAAGACGAGGAGCCATCACATCAGTTGGACTGGTTAACATCAGCTTTTAGCAAGTCCGGAGTTCAGCAGCTCCACAGGTGATCACTGGATGGAGTCTGTTAGCCAGGTGAAAAACCTGCTGACACAAATATGGAGTAGGAACGGAAATCAGAATCGTCTAGTAATTGGGAGAGGTAAGGAATTCCAAGACCAAGGGAAAAGCTCATTTTCAAGAACAGGCAGGTACACTTATCTGGAGTCCATTTGGTCTGTGGCAGGTGGGTCCAAGTCTTAGCATTCTTGATTCCCTGAAGCTTATATGAACTTTAGTTTACAAAAGGATGGACATTAGTATTTACCATTGTACTGAAATCCATATTTTAGGGAAAAAAGTAGTGTCTGTTAGACAGCTGGAATAGACTGATGCCTTTGAGACCTTGTAATTGCTGTAGGTTTGCATTAGAAGGCACAGACCATTCTCTCCTCTGTCCAAAGGACCCGGTGTGCAGGCTGGACAGAGATGTTTTTAGCATGATGGGAAGCATCTTTAAGCATATACTCAGAAGACAACCAAAGGGGAATTAAAATCGTGAGCTTGTGACGGAATTGGAAACTGACGATGTCCCATCAGCTCATCAGAACTCCATCGATCAATATCAGAATCCTGAACATTGAAATAACAATAGCACGTGGGGGAGTTTTGAACATCTCCCATTTTTATTTTAAATTATTTTTATACCTTTATAACTTGCATTTATATATCTTAAAATACCTTCTTAGATTCTCAAATATTAAACATCTTTCAGACTCTCCCATTTTTAATTTGTATTTATCAACCTTCAACATCTTTTTAAATTATTTTCCTATCATCTCCCAAGTTTTTTTAATATCCTCTAACCTTTGTCATCTGTATTATCAATCTCAATCATTTTTTTAGACCTATAAACACTTTTTTCAGATCTTAAGTAAATTTTAGATTTTATATTTTTTCATCCAATAACTTATTATGAGACACAGACAGTTGAGTTGATTATTAAGAGTGTCATTTAATATGAAGCCTGTGGCAAGGCAAGCCTGTTTTTGACATTTTTAATAACATAGTGGTGGAGTACCTGGAGGTGAGGAGATAGCTAACTGCCTGTTGGTTTTTTCTTTGTTTTTTTTTTTCTTTTAGCTGTTAAGTTGTCAATGTGATCAGAGGTCTGAAGAAGGATGTATTATAACCCAGATGGACCTATGTATCAATCGAAATGACAGAGACTAGTCCATATTTTAATTACCGAGACAGTTACCAACCCGGGCTCCCAGGTCTCCATGGCACGTAGGGCAGAGGCAGTCTTTGGTCATGAGGCCCAGAAGATGAAGAGGCTTTTCCTGTGGAGGAGGAACATCAGAGAGACTGACCTCACCTTGAACTTGAGCAGTGTGTGGCAGTCAATTCTCCAATTGTCCTCTGTTTATCCACAGTTCAGGCTAGGCTCTGGCAGCAGGCAAGGCATTGGGGCAGTTATGCCCAGTGATTATCATACCCTAATCCCAATGGAGTCCTTTGTCATTGTGCCCACGTCTTCTTGGAGACCTTATGGGGTCACTGTTATGATTTGGGAGTTCCTGTCTGTCATAGTAAGTTTAAACATATTAAATGCCATATTTAGCAGATTTCTGACTTCTTTGAGGGCTAGTACCTACCTAGCATATCTGAGTTAAACAATCTTTTGTTTGTTCTTGGGTTTTTTGTTTTTTGTTTTTTTTTTTTGTTTTTTGTTTTTTTTTTTTTTTTTTTTTTTTTTTTTGCTGCTCTAAATTGTACCTTACAAAAATTTCTGAACACATTAAAGGATTTGACCATTTTCAAGGTTACTGACATCAATCTCTGTTAGGTTTGAACCTTAAAAATTACAGCTTTGAATTGAAACTCCTCTAGTACCAAAATAAAAACTTTTTAACCCCAAATCATATCCCATAAAGAGACTAAGAAGTTTTTTTGACCTTTATCTGGTAGAATATAGCAGAACATGGCTGTTTCCCATACGATTTAGTTTAAGCTGAAGCCAGTGTCAGAACAGGAAACGGTTAACAAGTTGGAAAGATGGCAAAGCCCTTGGCTAATAGGACTCTTCTCAGCTTGGCTCAACTCCTTTGGCTGAAAAGAGGTGACTTCTGGAGCCTTGCCTAAGCTCAGGCAAACTGAAAGGAATTGGAAATAAATTCCATGGCCAGTGATTCTTAACTTTTTTGATCTTGTAAACCTCTAAAAAAGATTTTAAATGAATAAATTCCTTAATTTTTATTCCTGACATCCTTACCCTAATTCACAGAGGAAATATCTGATGTAATGAAAAGAAAAAGACAAAAACCACAACATATAAAAAGGCCTCAGGAATATATATATATCTTATATCTGCCACCTTATTCATTAATCAATAGCTATTTTTTTTTTCAAACTGTGGGTATGACAGTCCTGAACCAGAAGCTGCAGTAACTCTCCTGACCATGGATCATGGTTCCTTCTCTGGCAGATTTTTATAGTTCCATTTATGCATTCGTGACGACTGTCTGCAAGGAACCTACAGCTTTCCTGGCATCTTCTCATTCTTCCTCCTGCTAAGAACTATAGCCCACTTCTGTTTTATTTTAAAACTCTCTGCTCTGGTATCTGGCATCCGACCATCCCACCATCACAGGGGCTGCCTGAGCTTTTTCTTTTTCTCCATAATTGTCCCCCCTTCATGTGTCCCTAGTTTGATTGCTGTGGTTCACTATAAGTTCTAAAGTTATTATCGTTACCATTATAGCTATTTTCACAAAAATTTCCTCCTTCATTGTAACCAACATACATTAACAAAGACATTCCAATAAAACATTCAACATAATTTAAAATGTCCTATAGCTTTATATATTTAACTATAAGTTTTTAAAGTTCCTTTTGCAATATCAAAATGAAGCATCTTTGTTTTTTAAAGAATGAAGTCACACAGACTAACCATAATTTTTGGAAGACAAAGCAAAGGTCTAACAATGTAACCATATGTTTAAAGACAAAACCATTTTTTTAACAGATTAAGCAAAATCCAGTGTTTTTAAAATAAATATCAAGTACGTTATTTTGTTGTTAGGAAGTTTGGCTATCAGCAAGAAAAGTTCTTGTGCCAGGCAGTGGTGGCACATGCCTTTAATCCCAGCACTTGGGAGGCAGAGGCAGGCCTATTTCTGAGTTCGAGGCCAGCCTGGTCTACAGAGTGAGTTCCAGGACAGCCAGGGCTATACAGAGAAACCCTGTCTGGGAAAAAGAAAAAGGAAAAAAAAAAAGAGAAGAGAAGAGAAGAGAAGAGAAGAGAAGAGAAGAGAAGAGAAGAGAAGAGAAGAGAAAAGTTCTTGCATACCAATGCATGAAAGTACAGTTTTAGTGCCTCATTAAAGAAACATTGTTTTAAATCCTATCTTTTATAAGTCTGATATCTAGGACAGGAACTGCATAAAATATTATCCTAATTTAACAGTATCTTTAGAGACCTGTTTCCCTGTGTTGGCTCATGCTGTGCACAGTTGCCCACCTTTGGGTCTCCAACACCAGAAGCAAAACCAAAACAAGAAAAAAAAAAAAAAAAAAAAAAGAACTTCGCAGGCACAGGAAACTTACCTCCTTGGAGAGAAACTTACCTCCTAGGAGAGAGAGGTGGCGTTTCCTAACAATGACTGAGGAGTGCCCAAGGGTGTTCCTGCCAATGCACCAAATGTTGGGGTTCAGCAATCAACACACAAACCATATGAACACTGATCTCAGTTAAGCAAGAATAGGTTATTGAACACACAGCACACCCTGATACTGGTTGGACCAGGGACATAGCTCAGAATTATCTGAACTATGACAATGGTTATCTTTCTCTGTCAGCTCACAAAGGATAAAACCACAATGAGCTCATATGCAGGTACACGATGTACTGCCCGGTGGTCACCTCTGACCCAAGAGATTGCAGGCATAACACTTCATATTGTCCTTTGATTTGATGGGACCTATGTAAAGCTTTGTGGAGTTTCTTAAGATTAGCCAACCTTATACAGAACATTCAGAACCAACAGAACAAACAGGGCGTGTGATCAGCATGTCCTTGCTCTGAGCCAAGTCACTTCCCTATGTCAATGACTGGCAGGCAACGGCACAGCAACAATATGAAATAGCTAGCAGGCATGGTACAAAATGGTCACAGCTATGTCAGACCACAATAGAGATAAGCAACAGTTTCCTATTCATATATGCTGAGGTGGTTGGATGGTCTTCAAAAATATCTGTAGAATATGGCATTTAAAGATGTTTTATTAAGACATGTCAGCTCCTGGCAGTACCCCATTCTATTTCAAAGATGATGACTATTGAGGACTCTCCTTATGGAGTTTGCTTCAAATGTGGCAAGCTGCCACTGGGCAAGCACCTGCCCTTGCCTCAACTGCTGACAGAATGCTGTACAAGCTGTGGACAAGTAGGACACAAAAAATGGCAACTGCTGAATTCTGCCAGTACAAGACAGAGAAGCCCTTCGTAACTTCTCCTTCACACAAAAATGTGTCAGACTATTATTATTCTGGGCCAGTAGGCTGAAGAGACGGTTGCCCCAACACTGCGGAGAAATCTTGGTGACTGCTCAGGCGGTCAGCTGTCTCTGTCATTTCTATAGTTTTAAAAGGTGCTTGCTCTGTATTTTCTGTTTATTCAGGTAATATTTATCCTTCTCAGGTCTCTGATGGGGTTGAAGACTAGATAGTTATGGTCTCACAGTTAAGCTTAAGTTGTTTAAGATTTAAGAAAACCTTTTGGGCTGGCAAGATGGCTCAGTGGTTAAGAGCGCCGACTGCTCTTCCGATGGTCCTGAGTTCAAATCCCAGCAACCACATGGTGGCTCACAACCATCTGTAACAAAATCTGATGCCCTCTTCTGGAGTATCTGAGGACAGCTACAGTGTACTTACATATAATAAATAAATAAATCTTAAAAAAGAAAGAAAGAGAGAGAGAGAGGGAGGGAGGGAGGGAGGGAGAGAGAGAGAGAGAGAGAGAGAGAAAGAGAGAAAGAGAGAAAGAGAGAAAGAGAGAAAGAGAGAAAGAAAGAAAGAAAGAAAGAAAGAAAGAAAGAAAGAAAGAAAGAAAGAAAGAAAGAAAGAAAGAAAACCTTTTAAGGTCTAAAAAGATGTTTTTAGGTTAGTAAATGCAATTTAGGATAGAAAGTGATTCAGGTACAGAACTTGAGGCTCACCAACACAGGATAGTAGAGTACTTTCTCCAAGGCTGCCAAGTACAAAAGGACTGGACATTATGAATGTAATTCTTACCAGATAGTTTATAGTTTATTGACGTTAGAGAAAGGGTCTTTTATTTAGATAAAAGGGGGAAAGTTACAGGATATTTGATCACATTGTGTACCCCAAGATTGTGAACTGAAAAAACCAAACAGAGTCAGTGATGGGTCAAGAGGTGGACCAAGCAACCATTTGACAGGGAGTGAACATATTAAAGCCCAAGACAGAGAAAGGCGGGTCTCTGAGGTGAACCGTATTTGACAGTGTGGGGAAAGAGAGAGAGCCTTTTTCTTCTAGGATGTGGGTGAAGTAAGAAGGTCAGCTGGGTGCTTTCTCCACCTCTAGACCTATCATTGACTTTCTTTAATTCTGTTTACAGAAAGCTCTTTGGATTAAAGATGTGTGTGCAAGGGCTGAGCCATATCATAACAAGGTTTTTCCAGTTCACAGCCTTGGGGTTCACAATGCAATTGACTATGCTGCAACATAGGATAATGTTAAGGATCAGTGAAGCTTGAGGCTCTGTGTAAATGTGACTGTGCAGGGCTGACTCGCCCTGAGACCTGCTCGAGTACATACTCAAGCCCTCTGCTACAGGGCTGAAACGCTGCAGCAGCAACAGGTTAACAGTCATGGCCCCATGATCCATGAATCTTCCCTTCAATTGAGGTTGAACTCTGACTGCTATTTTATAAACATTCTTGGTTATGAGTATTTAGGTCTGGAATAGTTGATGACCTTGAACCCCCCTGGGGAAAATGATCTGAAGGTCAAAGGGCATAGAACCTTTGCAATTCAGTGGTCTGACAATGAAAGCAGAATAATGCTGCCGACAACGCCGACAACCTGTCTTCTTTGCAGCATCCTGCTTTTCCGCCCACTTTGTGCCTGGGTTATCCTAACTCACGTCCATTCCTAGGTGGAGTGGTAGGAGGTGATTTTTTTTTTTTTTTTTTTGGTGAGGCTGAATGCTATGATGTCTCAAAGAGTAACCCATAGACTCCTTCAAATCCTAAGTAGCAAACTCTGGTATCGGGAGGGTGTTCTTGGACACTTAGCAGTTAGCTGACTCTTCTGTTGTCTGTCCCAACAGCGTTTGTCTACTATGTGATCAGTATTGAGGGCATTGGAGCCGGAGTCCATCGCCTGTGGAGCCACAGAACGTACAAGGCACGCCTGCCCCTGCGGATCTTCCTCATCATTGCCAACACCATGGCGTTCCAGGTAAGAAGCTGATGCTGTTCTTTCTTGTGTCTCTGCTCTATGCATGATCCAGGGCAGAGTGGTGGGCATCAGAACACAGAAAGGTAGTCTTCAGAGTCTTCTCAAGTACATGCCCAGTATTGAGATCCCCACAACATGGGACATCTCAAGGTCACTGGGAAGGGAAACAGGAAATTGGTGGAACAGGTTCTCCAGGCATAACTTTCTTTGAACCCTAAGTTCCCTGGGTTATAATGTAGTATGGCTGGTGTAGTCCTTTTGGTTTAAAAGACCATAGAATATCATCTAGACACTGTGGTTCCTTAAACACTCAGTCACCAATAAATCATGCTTTGCTGTGATTGTCTTTGAACTCTACTGTAATAGGAAGTGGCATGTGTCCCAGACTCAAGAATTCCCTTGTTTCAGGTAATAAGAGCAAACACGTCTATAGCTCCATGCACTGGACGCTGGACCAGCATTTAACATGGAGTTCTCCTAAGTCCTCACAACCAGGATGCCAGGAAGTAGGCCTTATTGCCCCACCCATGGAACAGATGAGGAAACCAAGTAACTGAGACTTTAAATAAGCTGATCTTAAAGGGCTACCATGATGGATAACTCAAGCACTGAGGACAGCGCTTGCAACAAGCTTATAATGGATAGACTATAGGAAGTTAGGAGAGGGACACTCACCTAGCCATAGGCTGCTTACAGAATAGGATTTAGCTTGGAAGAGAAGGGGGAAAAATACTAGAAAACTAATTACTTTGCCTTGACAATATCTGAGGCTCTTATCATGTGTGTGATCACCTCGCTCTGACAATGTGTATGGTGAAGGCTTCCAGTCTCTATGTTTAGAGGACAAAAAGAATGACACATTAGCACATGCTTGAAGAAATGGATAAAGTTCAGAAAAGCTCAGAGGTCATTCAGCAATGTGCCCATGCTCCTATCTCGGACGTCAGTCCTCTTGGGTTACGTGTGTGACAACCCTCTTGTGATGGCAAAGACATAGAGTTTTTGCAGCCTTGCAACAAAGCAGAATCTTGGGGTCCAAGGCCTTCTGTTTCATAATCTCTCTGCCCCCATCAGATACCTTGAAAGGAACCCTGTTTCATGTTACTTGCATAAGGAGACACCATGTTCTCTACTGGTGAAACTCTCTGAACATTAAGATCTACCTTCTATCTACCCACCACGAAACCTTGGGAAGCAACAGCGTTCTTTTGTTTGGGGTCTTCAAATTGCTTTTTCACATAAGTTTCACGGGCATGTGTGCCTGAGAGGGTGCTGCCAAGGCCTCCTTGGAGACAGAGTCCCTAAGACTCTGAGAGTTGCGCTAAGAGTCCCAAGCCCTTGCAGACATCTAGACCCTTGCAGGCTCCTTGGAGGGCCTCTCTTCTCCATACTGGGTTCCTCTTTCCTGTGCTTCCAGAATGACGTGTATGAATGGGCCCGAGATCACCGAGCCCACCACAAGTTCTCAGAAACACACGCCGACCCTCACAATTCCCGCCGTGGCTTCTTCTTCTCTCACGTGGGTTGGCTGCTTGTGCGCAAACACCCGGCTGTCAAAGAGAAGGGCGGAAAACTGGACATGTCTGACCTGAAAGCCGAGAAGCTGGTGATGTTCCAGAGGAGGTGAGTGGGGGCTGAGGGGTGGAGCTTGAGAGATGAGGTTTCAAGATCTCATTTCTCTTAGTCCTTAAAATAGCTGAATAAATTTCCAGGTTTATCTGTCCAATAGCATCATTTCAGCCAAGTGTGTCTGTAATCCCAGCACTGGGGAGACAAACGCAGGTAGACTTCTGTGAAGTCCAGGCCAGCCAGAGCTACATAGTGATAACTCTATGGACTGAAGAGATGGCACAGCAGTTAAAAGCACTTTCTCTTCTTCCAGAGGACCCTAGTTCAGATCCCAGCACCCATACTGGGTGACTTACTCCCACAATTCCTGCTCCAAAGGATCTGACACCCCATTCTGACCTTCAGAGGCACAGGAACACACGGGGCACTTACTCACACAGACATACACACATATACATCAATAAAAATAATAATAATAAAAATAATTTTAAAGAGCACATTGGCCAGGTGTGGTGGCACACGTATCTTTAGTCCCGGGATTTGAAATGCAAAGGCAGGTGGATCTTTGTGGGTCTGAGGCTAGCCTGGTCTACAGAGTGAAGTGCAGGACAGCCAGGGCTATAAAGTATTATGCTGTTTCAATAAAACAAAACAAACAGATCATTTTAAACCCTAGTTTTTAATTGCTTGGATGTCCAAAGTCATGGAGTGTTGCTCTTTCCTCTCTCTCTGAACTGATTTCATTAAACCAATTAAATGGAGCAAATATTCACTGACTGGGGATATTCATAGACACGATGAATTCAACTAAGTCCATAACCTCTGGGAGATTTTAGTATAATACCGAAGATATCATGAAGGAAAGCAAAATACTGTCTGTACTGCGAGAGGCAGAAAGGGCCAGAGATCATTCAGGGAGAACAAGAAAGGCTAATGAAAATGCAGCATCAGAAACAATGGAAAGATCTGTGTGCAGACCAAAAATAGGAAAGTGGATTAAAGCTTCATGCAGGATCCAGAAGCAGTCTGTCCCCTTGACCTACAAAAGAAATGAGAGGAAAAGAAGGTAACACAGACAGATGTCACCGGCAGTGCCTGAGCTACAGATAGAATCAAAGTGGTTGAAAAGGAAGAGTTTATTTCTCCAACAACGGGTGCTACCAAAACAGAGCCCTGCTTTCAAAAGGCCAATGTCAGGTCAGGCGAAGAAGGTATGCAGCCCGTGAGGTAAGGAAGAACACAGGTTAACAAGTGGAGAATGTTGTGTTTTATAAAAAGATAAAGAGAGAAGGAATATGTTCTGGTGGAGGGGTAGTCAGGTATGGGGGAAGGAGGTGCCTCTATGGACCCATCCTGAGGCATCCCTGACCAGCCACAAGTTTATTCAGGGCATGGGGAGGGGAGTTAAGAGGGCAGGGGAGAAAGAGAGAGAGAGAGAGAGAGAGAGAGAGAGAGAGAGAGAGAGAGAGAGAGGAGGGAGGGGGAGAGGGAGAGGGAGAGAGGAGGGAGGGGAAGAGGGAGAGAGGAGAGGGAGGGGAGGGGAGGGGGAGGGGAGAGGGAGAGAAGGAGAAGGCCGGCCATGATCACGTGGAGAGAGAGGGGGGAAAGGGAATGGAGAGGGACGGCCATGATCACGTGGAGAGAGAGGGGGGGGAAAGGGAATGGAGAGGGACGGGGAGAAGGGGCGAGGAGACAGAGCAGGAGCAAGAAGAGCAAAATAGAGCGGAAGGGGCAAGCAGCCCCTTTTATAGTGAGTCAGGCGCACCTGGCTGTTGCCAGGTAACTGTGGGGCGGAGCTTAGACAAAATGCTACCAGAAAGGACTCACGTTAGAAAGAGAGCACGAGAATGAGAACGCTGAATGCAGGTCATGCCAGTGACTGGAACGTTCAAGACATTACTGCTGAAGGGACACCAATCGGTTCTCTCGGAATCAGCGGTTTGTTCTGTGTGGAGGTGAGATTAGGAAGGAGTGAAACAGCGCCTCAGCACAGAACGGCTGAGAATGGGGTTTGGTCCTGGTTTGTTGAGTAGCCGACCTCATCCCTCTATGAGTAAGAACAATGGAGCTCCTGCTCTGTTAACTGGTGGAATTAATTTAGGACAATCTCTGCTCAACACAGACTTATGTGCTGACTTATTAAAGACGTGGTGGCGCACGCCTTTAATCCCAGCACTCGGGAGGCAGAGGCAGGCAGATTTCTGAGTTCGAGGCCAGCCTGGTCTACTGAGTGAGTTCCAGGACAGCCAGGGCTATACAGAGAAACCCTGGCTCAAATAAATAAATAAATAAATAAATAAATAAATAAATAAATAAATAAATATGATAACACTCTGTACTGAGATTTTCTACCTCGTTCTACCTCGTTCTCTCACTGTAAGAGGAAGTTAACAGCCCCTCCCACTGAGAATAGCCAATTTTCTCCAGACTCAGCGTATGTTCTCTCCACACAGGTACTACAAGCCTGGCATTCTGCTGATGTGCTTCATCCTGCCCACGCTGGTGCCCTGGTACTGCTGGGGCGAGACTTTTCTAAACAGTTTTTATGTTGCCACTTTACTGAGATACGCTGTGGTGCTCAACGCCACTTGGCTGGTGAACAGTGCCGCCCACCTCTACGGGTATCGCCCCTACGATAAGAACATCGATCCCCGGCAGAATGCCCTGGTTTCCTTGGGAAGTATGGGTAAGTTAGTCAGCAGTCTACGATGGGCATTTTAACATTCAGTGGTTTCTTTATTCGGTGAGCGTCGAGAAAGACGTGAGGCACCTGTTCTTAAGGGAGCTTAGTGTCTCATGTCTTCCATTGTAAAACTCGAGGTTGTGGCATTGGGGAAAACATGAGAGTCAAGCATCACTCTTTTTTTTTGGGGGGGGGGAGGGGTTCGAGACAGGGTTTCTCTGTGTAGCCCTGGCTGTCCTGGAACTCACTTTGTAGACCAGGCTGGCCTTGAACTCAGAAATTCACCTGCCTCTGCCTCCCAAGTGCTGGGATTAAAGGGTTGCACTACTATTCCTGGCTAAGCATCACTCTTTATGTAAGAGGGGAAAGGATTTAAAAAAAAAAAAAAATCCTGCCTTTGATTGGAAGGGAAAAAAAAAAAAAGCTTTCCAAATGGGCCTTTCTCAACACATCTCTGATTCAGTTCTTGGGACTAGGCTATTCCTGCTTGGATCAGGTGATTCATACATAGAACAGTAAGATCAACGGAGAATACAATAAGCCTAGTCATGCCATATGAGGGAAAGAGGAAACAAGCATAGCTTTGTTCAGTTGACTTAAAAGTGAACCATTCTCAGAGTACTCGCTCCTCTCCCTGGTGTGGTGTGAACTTGCACCCCCAACCAAGATATTCAGGGACCACCACCACCACCATCACCACCAGCAGCAGCAGCAGCAGCAGCTCCACTATGTGTGCTCTTCCATTCACCAATGTTTAAGTAAATCAGCTATGGACTGTGAGCTTTATTTTGTGAATGAAGCTACTGTGAACGCTCTCAACTCCAGCCTCTTGTGACTTCGCTGGCTTAGGTAGCGGCCTGCACCTTGCTTTGTCACTCCTTCTCCGCTCCTTCTCATTCCTCTCTGACTTCATCTGCTGCTCTCCTGATTCCTGCCATTCACATCTTCAATTTCTTCTCTCCTCTCCCTTCAGCTTTTCTCTCTCCTCTGCCCTCTCTTCCCTTTTGCCTTCATCCCACTCCTCCTAAAAAATCTAAGGATGAAACTTACAGCCTTGTGCAAGTGCTCTGCCCTGAACGACATCCCTGAGCCCTCAATACGGTTTTCTACATTGTGAGACAGGAACTCACTAAGTCTCCTAGGCTGGCCCTGCATTTACTCTGTAGCTCAGGCTGTCCTTGAAATCTACCAATAAGCTATTTGTCTAGCTCTTTTTTTTTTTTAAGATTTATTTATTTATTATATGTAAGTACACTGTAGCTGTCCTCACATACTCCAGAAGAGGGCATCAGATTTCATTATGGATGGTTGTGAGCCACCATGTGGTTGCTGGGATTTGAACTGGAGACCTTTGGAAGAGCAGTCGGCGCTCTTAACCACTGAGCCATATCACCAGCCCTTGTCTAGCTCTTTTATCTTTACCTTAGAAATACAGTCTTTCTAATTTGTCCTGGCGAGACTTGAACTTTCTTGTCCTCCTGGTTCAGCCTCCATGGAGCTGGGATTACAGGCAGTGCCACTTAAAAATGTTATAAATCCAGACTTCAGAGTTTGCCTGTCTTGTTATAACTCAAGAGGGGAGGTGCGAGACAGGGTTTCTCTGTTTCTCCCTGGCTGTCCTGGAACTCACTCTGTAAACCAGGCTGGCTTCAAATTTGACTGCCTCTGCCTCCCAAGTGCTGGGATTAAAGGCATGCACCACTAATGTCCAGCAATTTTTATTCTTCTTGAAGTGACAGTTTATATTTCTTGCAATATATTGATCTAAATATTCAGTGTTACAAATATAGCACATTTTCATCTAAATAAATTAGAAATTTCAGAAAAATGTTTTGAGTATCGCATTACACAAGGAATATTTATGTGTGTGTGTTGTGTGACTGTGTGTGTGAATGTGTGTATGAATGTGTGTGTGTGTTTATTAGTCAGGGTTCTCTAGAATAAAAGAACTTAGAAAATGAATAAATATATGTTATATGTACATAATATATAATATATGTTAGAATGACTTAGAAGCTGTGGTTCAGCTACTCTGACAATGACTGCCTATGAACAGAAAGGCCAAGAACCCAATAGTTGATTAGTCTAGAGGCTGGAGGTCTCATCTGCTGTTCCTGCTAGCTGGAATCCTGAAGTAAGCCAGTGACGAGAGAAACTTGCTAGGGAGGGTGAGGACTCGCAGGCAGAGTGAGGAGTTTCCTTCTTCTATGTCTTCTCTAGACTTCCAGCAAAGGTGTGGCCCACGCTAGAGAGGGGTGTGTCTTCCCACCTCAAAGATCTGGACCAGTAGTGGTTCTTCCATTGTCAAATGATTTACTTAGGCAAAAATTCCCTTGCTGGTGTGTTCAGTCATTTCAGACTTTCACTTAATTCCAGATATTCTCAATTTGACAACCAAGAATAGCCATCACAAATGGGGCTTGGTGGTACATGTCTTTAATCTCAGCACAGGGAGGCAGACAGACGAATCAAGGCCAGCCTGGTCTACAGATCGAGTTCCAGGACAACCAGAGCTACACAGAGAAAAGTTGTCATGAGACCGTTCACCTCCACACACACTACATACATACATACATACATACATACATAAAAATAAGAATAGCCACCCCAGTGTGTGTATCTGCATGGCTACGCAGCTGTGTGGCTGATATGAGGAGAATGGTACATGCTACAGTGCCTGTGTGGTGATCAGAGAACAATTTTTCAGACTTGCACTGTTATGTGAGCTCTTTGTATCCAACCTGAGCTGCCAGGCTGACTCCAACAGTTTTTATATCTTGCAATATGTTTGTGTAAAATATTGAATTAAATGTTCAGGTTTGTTTACAAGTAACTGTAACTCAAAAAAAATCATAAATTTCAGAAAAAAATCAATAGCTGATGAAACAAGAAATCTTTATTATAGGGGTCCTATTTGATGGACACTCCCCTGCACCACCCTCCTGCATCAAAGCTCTGAGAAGCAGCAGCAACAGAAGCCACTATGAGCCCTAATGGCTGGATGAAGTCCCACCTTGGCTAGGCCCCTGACTGCTCTCCTTGCTTCTGTTGCAGGCGAGGGCTTCCACAACTACCACCATGCCTTCCCCTACGACTACTCTGCCAGTGAGTACCGCTGGCACATCAACTTCACCACGTTCTTCATCGACTGCATGGCTGCACTGGGCCTGGCTTACGACCGGAAGAGAGTGTCCAAGGCCACTGTCTTAGCCAGGATTAAGAGAACTGGAGACGGGAGTCACAAGAGTGGCTGAATTTGGAGTCAGTCTATTCCAAAAGCCAGCTGGATAGGGGTTTAATAATGTTTTTTCAAATACCGAAAAGAAGCACCCATGTTGTATAGTGTCCTACTTCAAGACAATATTCTTGTAAAATATTCAAATATTAAAAGACCAAAACTTTCTTTTATGATGCTAAGCAGAAATTCTCCTGTTCTTAGTCTTGTATCCGAGGGACCTTCTTATTGCTTAACCCTTCTTATTACTTTACTGTCTTTTCAGGAGAGCTGCAGGTGAGCAACAGGTTGGAATAGACCTTTGAAAACGCGGCAAATGTTTTAAATTAAAGAACCCCACCAAGAGCACTCTTTCCTTGATCTCTCTTGAGCTTCAGGGTAGGTGTCTCAAGCCAAATCCAACCAGCTCTTCCTGGATGTTCTCTGTTAATTCCCATCAGGCCACAGGAAAGACAACACACACACACACACACACACACACACACACACACACTACATACACACCCACCACCAAAAAAACAACCAAAAACCCTAAACTTTCCTTGGCACTGAGCTGGTGTTGCATTAAGACATCATGGAGGAGCGCTACCATGCCAGGGAGGACCCTGAAGCAGAGATGGTGTTGTAAGGAATGAGTTCTAAAAATGTTCTTTCTGGGGCTGGAGAGATGGCTCAGTGGTTAAGAGCACCGACTGCTCTTCCAGAGGTCCGGAGTTCAATTCCCAGCAACCACATGGTGGCTCATAACCATCTGTAATGGGATCTGATGAACTCTTCTGGTGTGGCCGCTGTGTACGCATATACATAAAATAAATCTTTAAAAAAATAAAAATGTTCTTTCTGTGATCAGACCCAGCTGCTTCCCAAGCAGACATGGAGCCCGGCACACAGCACACGCCACACGGCAGCCTTCCTTTCTGTCTTGAGCCTCAGAGCTTGGTAATGAAACTCTTCCCACTTCAAGGCAGAGATGGAGAGGCTGGGGGATAGATAGCATTGGTAGGCAGATTGTGAGAGATAACTTTCTCAGAAACAGCTGTTTGGGTTGAAGATTTCCTTGATGTCCTTCTGAAACAGTTTCAAAGCTGGGTTCCTTTCTTAGTCCAGTTTGTTCCTTGGGTTAATAGGAGTCAGGGATTCCTGCATAGCGTCCTGATGCCTATTGCCCAGTTCCTTCCTATTAAGTGTGAGGTTTATGACTATCTTAGGTCAGTGAATCTCCGTTGCATACGACTGGTTTAACGAAACAGCTGAAAGATGCAACACGGGTTGGTTAGTTTTCATCAATTAGTTTTCATCTTCCTCAGCTGTGGACGCTGTATTCAACAAGCAAGTGGTCCGGCAATGTGCCCACCAGCATGAGAGAAGCAAGTCTGGTAGGAGGGTAACCCACTGACTCATGAGTCAATGCGAGACCCACTGTAATTCCAATAGACCTCGGAGTGATGGGGGCACAGGAAGGAGAACCTCCTAGATGCTTCCTGGCTAGCCACCTAGGAGTAGCCGGGCAAGAGAGACCCTGCCTCAAAAACAAGGTAAAAGAACTCACTCCCAAAAGTTGTCCTGTGGCCTGCACATGTGTACCCCTTGTGTATATGTACCCCATATACACCACACACACACACACACACACACACACACACATTGCTACTAATTTTTAAAAACGCTACAGCTGTGGAGTTCCAAGGCTTTACTGGGGAAGCTATTACTGTTGTTTCCTATATGTAATATATCCATCGAATTGCTTTCTGAACAACTAGTTTTGCCCATAGATTAGTGTTGCAAGATATTTGATCACACCGTGAACCCTGAGATTGTGTAATTTACTGGGGGGGGGGGGGGGACTGCTTCTAATCGTGGTGTGGCTCGGCCCTAGCACTCATCTTTAATCCAAAAAGCTTTCTGTAAACAGCTTTAAATAAAGTCAACCATAGGTCAAGAGGCAGAGCAAGCAACCAGTTGACAGGGACTGAACATAGGAGAAAAAAAAAAGAGAGAGGGAGAGGGAGCCAGGAGGACGGATGGAGAGACGCATTAGAAGTAGAAGGGAGGGACATTCAGTTTGAGGGGGTTTTGAGAGGGTGTGGAAGAGAACTTGCTCTTTTGGGATGTTGGCTATGGAGGAAGGTCAGCTGGGTGCTTTCTCTGCCTCTCTGAGCTAGCAGACTTTCACCCCAGCATCTGGCTCCAGAGTCTTTATTGGTAAAATCGAACATTTGAGATTTTGTTAAAAGTGACACTACATGCGGCTTTGGTTGTTGGCTCTTTTACAATGGCCAGCAGTAAATTCGGAGCCTCACAGTTCCTCTGACACTGAAACTGTGTGACTGTGACAGGCGCGGCCCTGTATGCGACACCCACATCAAGTTTCCCAAAGCCGGGGTTCTCGGGGAAGAAGATAGAACAACATTAGAGCCTGAGGGAAAGGCTAGGGTGGACGAGATCACTGACTTCCAGGCCTTTCACCGTTGCACTCTTGAAGTTACAGCAGCTCTGATTACCTGCAAAAGATCTATCCAGGATTGTGTCTGTCACCACTGGACATGCCTAGGAGAGGGACTCATGTCCCCTTCCCTGGGGATATATGATCAATCTCTTCTTTCTCTCTCTCTCTCTCTCTCTCTGTGTGTGTATGAGAGAGAGATCTCATGATCACGTAAGCAATTCTAATGAAATTTGTTGACTATATAAAAAATAAAAATGAAATTAAAAGACATGAAATTAGAAGGGGGCTGGAGAGACAGCTCCATGGTTAAGAACACTGCTGCTCTTCCAAAGGAAGAGAGGGGGGAGAGAAAAGGGACCGAGAAAGAACAAGAGTGGAACAAGAGAGGATATCAGAGACCATGGGAAGACTCAGAAAGTCTGCCATGAGTGTCTCGGCAATAGCTACCTATATAGACGCACCAGTGGCTTTTTACGTTATATTCCTCAAAGGACATAATTTACAGCAGAGTTTGAAGACCAGGTAAGGCCTACATTTTTTAACGTGGTTTAAAAATTGAAATCCCGTGAGCTGGTTTATTTTCCTTCTCTTAAGAGAATCTTCTTTTGTAAATGAAACGGTAAGGTGGTTTTAAGAGGCTGTTTTGGTTTAGGGATGAGACTGGAGTTCCAAGCCACAAGGTTACACACATTCCAGCCTTAGGGAGGCATATTGGTGGTTTTTCAACATTGTTGTTTGAAATGTCTTCTGGACAACACAACATCTCTACAGATAATTCTGTTTATTAGTTGTGCTGAAGGTTCTTGAGAAAGGCAAACCAGATCCCAGAATCATTCTCTTCTGTGTTCCCATGATGTGACGGGCTCTGTTCTACCATGCCTTCCCTGCCGTGACCCTCCATCTCTGAAACTGTAAGCCCAGATTAATCCTTCCTCCTTGAGCTATTTCTGACAGTTACTTGGTCACATCAGTGCAAAAGTACTTACTACAGAATCTTTTGTTTGGTTGATTGTTTGAGACAGGGTCTCACTATGTATCCAAGGCTGGCCTTGAACTTGCAGAGATCCACTGCCTGTATTTCCCCAGTGCTTGGATTTATTAGATTATCTTAAACATTAAACCACAGCTGAGTTTTAATGGTCTACCCTATTACATTCTCAGCTCAAGGGCTGCTGGGAAGTCTCCCTGTGGCGAAATGGTCGGTGTGCAATGAAGTGAACAGGTCTCGAGTGTGCTTTGGTTCTGTCTTTACTACAAAACATGGTAAATGTCACAGTGAGTGTGAGTCCAATTTTTGTGACTATATTAACTTCCTATGATGCAGGCAAAGACTTATTTTGCTCAGTGAATTTGGAGCAAGGGACTCCGATAATGATCACAAGGTCCGAGAAATGGAGAGTGTGCCTTGGAGTTGCTGGAGACAAAAAGAACGTTCTTCTTGGGACAGACAGTCAGGTTGTTCCACCTCATTCCCCTCCCTAGGCTTCTCTATCTGAGCTATAAAGGAGTAGGAGGGCTGTGCTGACTCCTGGTAGGTCTGGGCCCACGTGAGGACCTGCTCATCAACCCAACGAGGTTCTAATTCTGGGTCATTCCTCATAGGAATCAGTAATATTTCTGGTCAGAAAAAGGAAAGTGGTTTCTTTTAAAATGCCAGCAGAGGGCGCAAGAATGCTCGTAGGTCTTATGAACTCTTAGAGAATTCTAGATGACCTAGAACACACACACACCGCCTCCTTTTACTCTTGATATAGCCATTTTAAATGATGTGGACTTTCACAAACCAAAATTAGCCATTTTGATGTGGACAATGATACAGATCAGAATCACAGCCCCACACACTCCTGGTGTGCTTGAGTTTTCCAACAATCTGCTGGTCTTGATTCCCCCGAGGGTTCGGTCAGTGCCCTGATGATATGCAGGTCAGAAACCGCCCTACTGGGATCCTAGCAATTCTATCCTGCTGAGTTTCTCTCCCCATTCCCATGAAGACACTGGTATAAGCTACGGTAACTGTAAATCACTTACTTTTCTTCTAAAGTAAAACCGATAAAAAAAAAGGGGGGGGGAGTGAACAGCGCTATGGTATTAGTACACTCACAGTGTTGTAGAGCTGACACACCTACTTTCAAAACATGCCCTCTCTCCAAAGAGACACTACACCACCTGACCACTGGCCCCTCTCCTCACTCACCTTCCAAGCCCGCTCCCCACCGTTGGCAACAGCACGCTCCTTTTTCTCTGGACTTACTGCGCACTTCACAGGGACAGAATCATACAATCTGTGAGTGCCACATCTGGCTCTCCTCTTGAAGCGTGTTTTGTACAGCTGTTGACAGCGGAGCACCAATCAGCACTGAAATTCTTTTATTTATTTTTTTTCTTATTAGCACCCCATTGTGTGTGAACAATGCTCTTTATCCGCTTCCTCAGAGTTGCCACATTAGCTAGCTGCCCTGACATTCATCTGCCTCTCCCTCCTATCCCATGATAAGAGCCCGTGATAAGAGCCCATGATAAGAGCCCGTGATAAGAGCATAACTGGCCTTTCTTGGGTTCTGGAGATTTGGAACCAGGCCCTCAAGCCCCAAGGACTTTATCCACTGAGCCAGCTCTCCAGCGAGCACAGCCTGTCTTTTTTTTTTTTTTTTCCTCAATCTTTTTTTTATTAGATATTTTCTTTATTTACATTTCAAATATTATCCCCTTCTCTAGTTTCCCCTCCGAAAATCCCCTCTCCCCTCCCCCCTTTCCCACAACCCACCCACTCCTGCTCTTCCTGGCCCTGGCATTCCCCTATACTGGGGCATAGAACCTTCACAGGACCAGGACAGCCTGTCTTTTTATCCCGGGGAACAGTCTCCTTCCTCCAGTTAACCCGGTTCACAGTTGCATTTGCATATGTTTGCCTCTGCCCATTCTACAGATTTTAAGATGTACAGCCACTCCTGGGAAGGAGTGGAGATCCCCGTACTTTTGGCCAAACTGTAAATAGATCCATTTTCTTTTTCCAATGTCTATTTCCTAATTCCTTGGAGAAACAGGTATATCCGTTTCTCCCCTCCTCCCGACTATTAATAAAACACCTGACCAGACAATGAAGGAAGCTTTCCTTTTGGCTCGCATAGAAAGCTATGGCAGGGAGGCGCTCCAGCTCTGTCAGCAGGAGCATGAGGTGATAGCGTATCTGAAGTCTGGAAGCGCCAGCGTTCAGCAGCCTGCGACCTCCTCTTGCCTTTTCTTAATCTAGTCCAGATCCCGGCCTGTGTCAAGATGCCACCCACATTCAGGGTGGCTCTCGCCCTTCTCAGTTGGCCCATTCTGACACACTCAAAAAGGTGTATCTCCCTGGTGGTTCTCAATCCTGACAATTAAAATTAATCATAATGAGGAAAGTGAGGTGGTAATTTTATGGCCCTGTGCAACTGGCGACACTGCTAGGTGCATTGTCGCACCATTACTGATTTGGGTGTGTAGCAGGAGCGCATCGGAGTGATCTTGCGATAAATTCTTCAACCTTTCATGGGGACGCCAACTTTTTTCCCACAGCGGCTGAACCACTTTCCACCCCCACCATCAGTGTTTAAGCGCACTCTTGACGTTGCCTCTTTGCATTGTCAAAACTGTCCCAGGACCGGTCTCTAGACTCCTTACCCACCGAGGTACAGGCTGGGAGAAGCCGCCTAGCCTTTTCTCGTTTAAGGATGTTTACAAGAGATCACTCCAGAGTCACTAAGGCACATTCGCCACATCTGCTCGAGGATCTATAAACTTTTTTTTTCCTAGAGACTTCCACTCGGCCTCACACAGAACCCCACTTACAAAGCTGGGACCTGAGGCAGAAGGAAGCAGCTGTGCGCAAAGGCTTCAGTCTCTCTGCTATTCCGATGCTCGCTCGTTGCACTCAGCCCCGCCTCCGCTCCCACGCCCTGTCTCTGCTTAGGCAAGCCTGGCGGGCGGGAGCCTAGAGTCGGAGGAGACAAAGGGAAAGGCGTGGCGTCCCTGCCGGGGTTACTCTCGGTCAGCACCCGCCCACAGGGTCACTCCCGTTCACTCGGCCCACAGCGCCTGACCCCGCGCAGCCAATCAGCGACCGCGCTGCGGCTCTGCAGGAGCCCGATCCAATCAGAAGGCGCCGCCCGTGCAGCCCACACCTTGAAGTTGCCATCCTAGATGAGGCTAGGTAGAGCCACTTAAGTATACAGTTTTTTTTTTCTCTGTCCTTGGGACAGAAATGCTGAGCAGTGGGCTACGTGCGGCCAGCCCTGTCATGGGACATATAGGGCAATAGGGTTGGGCCTCAAGAGCTGAGTGTCAGCCTTACGTGTCTGCTCTGAACTACTTCTACCACAAACTGGCTAGTGTGGCTATGACCAAGTTATTTGATAGCTCCACTGGACACTTGACTTTTATTTAAAACAGAAGTACGGAGTAGCCGCCTCAGAGGGCGGGGCCTCCACAAAATGAATCTCACAGGGATCTTTCAATATCTCCTCTCCTTATTCCATAGCCAACTCCTTCAGCCTGCGGCTGGGTACAAGCACCTGTCTGCTCCCTGCCTCTTTTACTCAAACAAAACAAAACCACTTCAAAATTTTACCCAGGGCTTCACGCCTCTCTCAAAAGTCCCGGTATGTTCTGAAGGCATAGACACAAATGAAGCCAAATGCCTACTGATTCCCAGCGGAGTTCTTACCCGACAGAGCCTACCCATTGACTAAGTATGGGGTGTGCATGCACCTACGTCAGAGTGTGTATGGTGTGTGTGTGTGTGTGTGTGTGTGTGTATAATGCTTCAGGGTGGATAGCATTCAGAGTGGGTGGGAAGGTCAGTGCCATCATTTTCCCCGAGCTGGGGACTTTCCCCTACGGATGAGGGCGACAGCTGAGCCCTTGGTTCAAAACTCATTCCCCCCTCGAGTTCCGGGGAGAATAGGTAGGCAGGATGCAGTTGTGAGTGGTCACTGCCTCCATGGCTTTCTCAGTCTCTCCTGCTTTAATTTCCCCATTGCCCATGTGCCAGGGTCTCCCCAGCTAGAATTCACCCGAATTGCTGAACTAGATACTGTTTTCCAGAATGAAGTCTTAAGTGTCCCCACGTCCACAGGAGAGGCCCAGTGGCCAGTGGAGGAGAAGACACGAGGAGGGGGGGGGGCAGGGAGGGAAGAGATGGCATAGGGGACAGCAGACAGAGCTGAGCCAGGGACAATGGTTGGATAAAGTAACATCGAATAGTCTTTGACCAGTGACTGAGGAAAGCAGAATTGATGTGCGCGCACACACACACTTGAGTGCCTGGTGCCCTCAGAGGCCAAATGAAGGTATAAAGTGCCCTGGACTGGAGTTACAAACAATTGTGAACCACCATGCAGGTACTGGGACTCGAACCTAAGACCTCTGGAAGAGCAGGGAATGCTCTTAATCATTGAGCCATCTCTTCATCTCCACGTACCATTTTCTCACGGGGAAAAAGATGTGGACAGGATTTAGGCCCGTGTTATATTAGGATCACCTGGGATGCTCTCAGCAGCACAAGGCTCTGACTTGGCAGATGGCTTTTTTGTCTCCCCCTCTCCCCCTTCTTCCACTCTCTCTGCCTGGAGCTACCTAGGCCAGCTACCTCTGCACACCTCGCCCCCTTTGGCAGAAGATGAAGGTGTATGAGGAAATGAAAGACTCAGCCATCTAGCACCTTTAAATCCATAGCTCTGAGCAACAGCCCACATGGTAAGGCTGAGCCTGGAGAGCCACTATATAGAAATGTAAGACACAGGACAGGGTTCGGGGGACAGCACTTGACCTGTTTCACAGCTCCACACTCTGAAGCAGAAATCCAGCTTCGGTCCTGGAAGTCCCGAATTCTACTCCGTGGCCTCAGCTCTGGTAAGTTCTGGGCATCTGAGAGCCAGCATTCTTGTGAAAGGAAATAGGAGGTTTCTAAGCAATGACTCCTGTCAGTGGGTGTAGGCTTATTTATTTATTTACTCACTTACTTATTTGTTTTTTTGTTTTTTCGAGACAGGGTTTCTCTGTATAGCCTTGGCTGTCCTGGAACTCACTCTGTAGACCAGGACACCCACCTCGAACTCAGAAATCCGCCTGCCTCTGCCTCCCAAGTGCTGGGATTAAAGGCGTGCGCCACCACACCCAGCTAGGGTGTAGGCTTTAACATCATGCGACCCACTAATGTACTAGTGGCTGAAGTGATCTCAAACTTCTGCAAAGATTTGGCATGCTGCTTAGTCGAGCTCCCTATGAGCCAAGCCACCGAAAGTCAGATAAACCAATGGTCATGGGAATATTTGAGTTTGACAGGGCAGATCAATATTTGATTCTGAAATGAACTATACAGCAATATCTTGTGAAGTAAAAAAGGTAGGACATGGCAAAGAAAATGGACCAGAGGTGAGCACGCCATTGTGGGGTGGAGTTTTGTGCTGGTAGTTTTGAGACCAGCTCTCCACAGCACAAAATTGGAACTTTTTGTCTTGTAGTATAATTAGAATGTCTCTGGTTGAGCATGGATAAATAGTGTGTATGGCCCACATGTCAGGCAGGAGTGACCTCCCACCTCCAGCTTACAGGGCTTCAGGACCCCATCAGTCCTTAGTGACTGACTGGGACAGTATTTAAATGGACGCGCTGGGACATATTTGGGACCCATAAGAAGAAAGCAAAGATGAGGGAGGCACTATCCAATGAGGAATGCTCTGAGGCATAATTTTACTCTCCATAGCCAACTCATGTTTAAAATAATACAACTTAGAGAGTTTTTGTTTAAAAAATTGGAAAGGATAAAAATATATAATTTTTTTCTTGTGCTGAAGAGATGATCAGCCATTAAAGGCTAAACTCACAACCAAAACTATAGGAGTTGTGTTTCCAGCACCCACAGCTGTCTCTTTAGCCATGGTGTGTGTGTGTGCGCGTGCGCTTTCTTATTTGCATTTACCTAATTACTTCATTGTTAACATTTTTTTTAAGATTTATTATATGTAAGTACACTGTAGCTGTCTTCAGACACTCCAGAAGAGGGCATCAGAGTTCGTTATGGATGATTGTGAGCCACCATGTGGTTGCTGGGATTTGAACTCGGGACCTTTGGAAGAGCAGTCAGTGCTCTTAACCACTGAGCCATCTCGCCAGCCCCATTGTTAACATTTTTAAAAACTTGTTTCTGGAAAGGAAGGCTACCCATCTTCCAAGTTGGGTTTTATTGTTGTTCTTGTGTCTTGTTTTGAGGAGTGGGTAGGAGGGGGGTAGGATGGAGCAGGACAAGGTAGAAGGTAGGAGGAGGTAGGATGGGGTAGGAGGGGGTAAGAGGAGGTAGGAGGGATAGGAGAAGGTAGGTGGGGTAGGAGGGGAGGAAGAAGGGGTAGGAAGGGGAGGAGGGGAGGAAGAAGGGGTAGGAGGGATAGGAGGAGGTAGGTGAGGTAGGAGGGGAGGAAGAAAGGGTAGAAGGGGGTAGAAAGGGATAGGAGGAGGTAGGAGTGGGTAAGAGGGATAGGAGGAGGTAGGTGGGGGTAGGAGGGGAGAAAGAAGGGGTAGGAGGGGGTAGGAGGAGGTAGGAGGGATAGGAGGAGGTAGGTGGGGGTAGGAGGGGAGGAAGAAGGGGTAGGAGGGGGTAGGGGGTAGGAGGGGGTATCATTGCAACCATGTCTGACCCTGTAGCTCAGATTGCTCAGACGCTGGCTGATAGGACATCCTGGCTGCTAACTCGAGATCATCCTGCCTCTGGACTGCATAGCGCAGAGAACAGATGTAAACCCAACACCTCCGTGCTTGTGACAGGTCTAGAAACTATCAAAAACAGTGGTGTTTACCTGAAATCCCAGTGCTCAGGGGGCTAGGATAGTGGGATTCTGAGAGGCGGGTCAGATAACACAAGGCCTCATCTAACCACAAAAGCACAGGCATTCGGTGAACACAGCCCCTTCCTCTGCTTCCTATACCCCTCCCTCCCTTCCTCACCCCCACCCCCACCCCACCCCCCATGACTAAGGTGTACCAAGCATGTTGCTCTCACTGTACCATCTGTTCTTGGTTAAATTCTAGCTCAAGGGAACTTCCCCTTCCACCTAACGCTTCTTAACCCAGGCACTGAAGCAGGACCTGTGCTTGTACATCATTCTTCCCCAACCAGACCCGCACTAGAGAACATAGATTCCCTGCTGCCGAGCAGAAGGCTGCTCTGCCGCCTTTCCACTCACTCTTCTGACAGCTTTCCAGCTCCTCGATGTCCACTAGGACCACCGCCATCACAAAGCCTCTCTCTGGGGAGCTAAAGAATGAAGGAGAGAAATTAGAAAAGATTCTCCAACAATGGGGAGAAAGTATCCGTCCTGAAATGAGGGAAGATACCTGTGACCCCAGCTACCAGGATGAGGAGGGGCCCCCGCCCAAGCTGGAGTATGTCTGGAGGAACATCATTCTCATGGTCCTGCTGCTTGTGGGAGCCCTGTACGGGATCACACTGGTTCCCTCCTGAAGGTCTACACTGGCTCTTTAGTGAGCAGCGCCCCTTGTCTTTAACCACTACTCCTGGTCTTTTCCTTTTCTTTAACGAGGTCCGCTCAGACACAGGTCAGCAGCCATGTTTTGTATAGGATTCTCCGTCCCTTTCCCTTTGGCTCCTTGAGAGATCGGCTGGGCTGGAAACAGAGCCTGGCTGGATGCAAGAGTGTCAGTTCTGGGGGCCCCTTAGCATGGATGCTGAGACCATGCAGGTGGTGTCTTGGAGGAGCAGACATGAGAAAGAACAGCCACAGTCCCTGAACAAACTTTTCTGTGTGAATTCCTTGCTTGTCGGCCTATCCCTGCCTGTCACAAGAGAAGTAGGCCCTCTCCAGGTACTGGACCTAGAGCTTTATGGACTATACACATTGAGCCCAGTCAGGGGACAAAGCAAAGGAAGACTGTACAGGAGAAAACAGAAGAGGGTTGTCCATATGACCACTTGAACCTCACCCCGTGTCTAGGCTGGTTTGCCTGGGAGGAAGAAGATACAGGCTCCCAGACAACTCAAGTGCACAGGTGTATGGCTCCTTCCTCTACTCCATGCAGGTCTCCAGGGTGCAGCACATACTGATCAAGATGTTCTTGGACCGAATCAGATTGCAGAAGTGTCTCATGTTCCAAACCCCATCCAGCCTGCTGCTTCGTCCCTTCCAAGTGTTATAGGCACTTTGCTCGTCTTCGCAGTCCCCAACACACAGTTCTTTGGCAGACATTATACACCTTGAGCAGCCCAACCTCAGGTCTGGGCTCTGGAACTTCATCTTGGAAGTTTTTCAAGTGCCTTCAGGGAAATGCAACAGGAACATTTCCTGCCTCAAGATCCTGCCCCAGTGTGACCTATTCTCAGGTTGGATATATCTTGTTCTTCTTTCGCATGGCATCCCACTCCCACAGAGAGCAGGGTGGCTTAGCAGTAGGTCAGAGACAGTCATCCCGTTGAAGCAACTGGGTGGCTCTCTTCTTCCACTGAGAACCGCAAACATGAGCTGCAGGATAATGAACCCAGAGCCTGCATACATTCCCCTATAGACTATGGATTCTCCTCTTCCCTCTTCCCTAGAAGGGAAGTCTTCAAATAGTTTCTGCCCCTGCTAGTTCCCTTCCCACTTGGGCCCTCCTTGTAGGCCTCATTCAGTTCAGTTCTTGACCAAACCGTGTTTGGCAAGCCTCAGGTGCCGGCACAGGAAGCAAGGATGACATCTCAAAGCCAAGGTTATGCTTACTCCCCTTTTGGTATCTTTCCATTAGCAACCTGTTATCTTTGGCTTCGGAAGGACATAGGGCTATTGTACAATGTGTGAGCTCTCCAACCTTCAAGTTCTGTAGCCTTTGAGCATCCACTGTGTCCAGCTGTCCCTTGGAGTATTGTATGTAGTTTTTTTTGTTTCTCTGGTTGGCTGGTTGGTTTTGGTTTTGGTTTTCTGTTTTGTTACCAAGGTCCCAGCTTTTTCTGTTCTTGCTACTGAAAGGAAATAAAACTTGAGACATGTGATTCATGTAATGTATGTCAAAAAGCCCTAAGAGTTGTTTTTGAGCTTTGAAACCAGGGGCTAAAAACATAGCAGAACAGGCCAGGACATGCTGGGGCAGGCCCGGACATGTCCTGACTGGCCTGGTACCTCCCTATCTCCCGCCCTTCTGACAGTCTGTTAATGTTTAAATGAACCAATCATGTGAAACCGCGCCAATTCCTCCCCCAGCCCCACCCCTTTTCTATAAAAACCCCTAGCTTCCAAGCCTCATGGTCGAAACCACTGTCTCCTGTGTGAGATACATTTCTACCCAGAGCTCCGCCATTATGGCTCCACCATGTGGTCAACACCTCTGTCTCCTGCGGGAGATATGTGTCGCCTGGAGCTCCGTCATTAAACTACCTCATGCTTTTAAATCAAGATGGTCGTCTTTTCGTAATTCTTGGGTGCACGCCGAATCGGGAATTGAGGGGGGGGTGTTTCCCCACTAGGTTCTTTCACTACCAATGAGAGGAACAGATGGCTCCCTCCATAGACTGTGCAACCTCTTGAGCTGCAATCCTTGGGTCAGTGAGGTAGGACAATGCAGGTGTGCTCAAGCTGGAACTAGACTAGTTTGATTGTTGCTGGAAACACTAGCTGCAAACCACAGGTTCTATTTTTATCAATCCTGTGCTCCTGGAAAAACATGCCACTTATATCATGCATTTCCTCAACTGTGACATTACAACAGAGTGTTACACTATTTAATGTATGCAATGAACAAAAGAATATTAATATACTTGGCAAAGGTTACGCCCCTGTACAAATATGACTTTATACAGGGCTGCCTGTCCCTGATAGAACCATCCTTCTATAGCTACAGTAATGGCATGATACTGTGTTGGCTGCCAAATTGTCTCTGCTCTGCATTGCACATGTCCCTTGCCACTTGGGTCTTTTCTAATTTGGCAGTGCTCAGATTGGTCTGGCTACTGTTTTAAGAGCACTCATGTGTATGGGTCCTTAAGCACTGTGGGAATCATTGATGGCCTTCATCACTATAGAGAAAATTAGCTTAGCTCAAAGGACACAGGACCTGGCATAATGGTCCTGAACAAGGACAATGGCTGGAACCCTATTCCCTGCCCTACCTCCTCAGTATCTGGACTTTTTTAGTCCATGTCCACTTCTGGGTGGGGAGTCTGGGAGGTGACAGTACTCTATTCAAGTGATGAAAGTTTTATGGCCATAGAGAGCAAGGCATACCTGAGACAGAAACACCCCAATGGAACAGAGGCAAATAAAGTTATAGGCTTTCAGCTGTCTGCTGAGTAAAAGCATGACTTGTTTGCTTATATCCCTCCTTTGTGTTATTTAGGCAACAACATCAGCTTGTGCACTTAAAGTTCGTCAAGGAGATGATGGGTCTCTCTGCCCACATGATATCACTTCAGCCAGCCAGTAAAAGCTTGGCTCTCCCTCTGTTCAGAGAGCAGCCTGGGCTCCTCTCTGGTCAGTCCTCTTACCCACAAGTCCAAGACTCGTGAATGTCCTGCCTGTCTGTCCATCTATTTGGCTACGTCTTGCTTCTATTGCTTTGGTGTCAAGAGGTTCTGTTTCCATTTATAACCCTAGGATCCCCAATCCAAGCCTGACAAAGACATACAGGGCATCAGAAAGGGTGTCCTAACATTCTTACCATTACCAGATGAACTTTGCTGTTGGTGACTCCACTGTCTTTTCTTGCAGTGTGTGTGTTATATATATATTTTGGCCTAGGCATCACAGCCGGAGCTCATCGTCTGTGGAACCATCGAACCTATAAAGCAAGGCTGTCACTGAGGCTCTCCCTCATCAGGGCCAACACCGTGATGTTCCAGGTAAAAGTCTGGCTCTGCTCAGCTCTTGTGTGTCACATCTGCCGATAATCCAGGACACAGTAGAAGGAGTCAAAGCCTTGAGAGAAGCCGACAGAGCAGCCATTGTCTTTCCTGTTCTTCTGTGGTCATGTGAAGAACATGCTTAGTTCTGAGATTCGCAGAGCATAAGATAACTGAAGAGTCATTAGGTAGGAAAACTCAAGGAAAGGCTCTCTACTACTGGGACATTTTTGACCAGGTCCCCGTTCTTTCACACAGTGTGACTGGTGCGGTCTTTCATCATAAAAGGCCATCATGCATTAGTTAGGCACTGACCCTGGTTTCCAAGATCATCATTAAACATTAAACTTATACTTTGCAATGCATACCCTAAGTTCCCACTGCAATGGGACTGAAAAGGACTCTTGCTCTAGATCATAAATGCAAACATTTCTAATGGCAGTGACTCTTTACAGGCACCATGCTAACATTTGACATAGATGAACTCATTAAGTCTCTATGATGTCTTAAGAGGTAGATACTGTCATTATCCCTCATTTCAGATGATGAAATTATGTTAATGAGTAGCTTCATAGACCAATGTTGGGATACTAGCTATGGCTGCCAGGCTGGTTAAATGGGCTATTGAAGCCGTTTGAGGCATACGTTTATAACACAGAAGGAAGGGAATTAGAGAAGGGAGGGATATCAAATCAGGTTGTAGCAAGTAACAGCAGATAGCTTGCCATGTGGAGCTCATTGTGAGAGAGGAGGAAAACAGGAAACACGATTTCCTTATATGGTAATATTGGAAGTTCTCAATATATTTATATAATCATCTTTGCCCTAGCAGTTTACACCCTGAATTCTCCTGATCTCTTTGTGAGGACAAAGGAAGAGGGTGATATTATTGGTGCATAATTAAAGGTTTAGCAAGTCCCACATAAGAGGTCCTTAGGAAATGTGGCCCAGCTCATAAGTTACATGCTGGTCTTGTTACTGGTTGAGTAACCTGTCATTGTGAAGGCATCAAGATAGAGCTTCCCACATCTGTAGTCACAGACCACACTCCAGGCCCCAAGCCCAACTACTTCAAAGTCCCCATAGTCAAAGATTAGGCCTTCCTTTAGGATGCTGGCCTGGCCTGAAGAAGTACTGTTCTTTGCTAATGAAAGTGGGGAGGTGGATCACCGCCCCTCTCTCTATCTACCACACCATCTCAGGAAGCAACAGTCTGAGACTATAAGCTTTCAAGACAAATGGGCAGGAAAGGTGCTCCCCAAGGCCTCCTTGGGGGAGACAAAGGATTCGATGAGTTGGACTGAGAGTCTCAGGCCCTTGCAGACATCTAGGTCCTTGCAGGTTCCTTGGAGGGCCTCTCTTCTCAATACTGGGTTCCTCTTTCCTGTGCTTCCAGAATGATGTGTATGAATGGGCCAGAGATCACCACGCCCACCACAAGTTCTCAGAAACACACGCCGACCCTCACAATTCCCGCCGTGGCTTCTTCTTCTCTCACGTGGGTTGGCTGCTTGTGCGCAAACACCCGGCTGTCAAAGAGAAGGGCGGAAAACCTGAACATGTCTGACCTGAAAGCCGAGAAGCTGGTGATGTTTCAGTGGAGGTGAGTGGGGGCTGGGGGTGGGGATGGAACCCAGGGCACCTGGGGTTTAGGGACTCTACCTTTTCTCTTACAACTTGAAAATGAAAGCTGAGAGATTTCTGGGCTTGTGTGTTTAAGACCGCCATTTCAAACTCATTTTAATGGCTCGGAGGCTATAAAGAAACTTTACTGTTTTGTTCAGTTTGTGCCCTTTGAACAATTTTCATGAATGCTATTAAATGCAACTTGATCTAACTATTGTTGATCTAACTAGGATAGGCAAAGACATAAAAGTGAATATAGCCAAGTCTTTCTCCTCAAGAAATTTCTAGCCTGTTGAGGTGGAGAGAGCAAGAAAGTGCAAAATAATCATGATACAAGGCAGCATGTACAGACTAGTCATTGTCCCTATGAGGTACCGAGAAAAAAATAGTTGGCTCAGTGGAAATACAAAGACAGGGTATAAAAATCCATGCAGTCATCAGATGCAATTGACTCCCTTGCATTGTGGGTGTCATCATGGTCTGGATGAGGATGGAGAGCAGAGCAAGGCCTCCAGAGGGGCAGAGACCTTCAGATGATGAAGGATACTCAGTGGGCCTCCTGGATGGGAAGCAGACTAAGAGATGGTGGGAAGAAATGCAGCCAGGACATGCCACTGTCTGTGCCAATGACCTTGTCGGACAAAAACAAGAAAAGAAAAAGAGACTCAAAGGCACATGGACAGGAGCCCAGACAGCAGAATTGGCTATGCATTTGTGACTTGTTTAAGTAACATGGTTTTGTGCTCTGTGGAAAAGAACGATGGATTTCTTGTCAGGCAACAGGCAGTCTTAATACATGATACCCTGGCTTCCAGTGGTGTTATCCTAGGGAAGGCATTTAATGTGTCCTTATGGATATCACTCCTGCCACAAGAGCATTCCCAGGCTGGCCTTAAAGTTGCAACACCATTCCTGCCTCAGCCTCCAAAATGCTGGAATTGCAGGTATGAGCCATCACTTGTGATGATTGTTTTTAATGATCATTTGTGTCTTGGTTCTTTTATCCTAAAGCCAGGGTCTAGTAGCCGAGTACAAAGCCATTCTGATCTATTCAGCAAGTCTCAGGCCAGCCAGGGCTACACGATGAGACCTTGTCTCAAAAATAAACAGCAGCAAAAAGTTAAACCAACTGGGTGTCCTTTAAAAAAAGAAACATATACGAAAGTCAAAATGCCTGTTAACAAAAAAGGGAAGGTGGAAAACAGTAGATCCAAAACAGTCTCTAAATGGCGTGTTTGTTAGGCCTTTTTAAAGACAGTCTCACTAAGTAGCCATGGCTGTCCTGGATCTTGCTGTATAGATCAAACTGACCTCAAACTCACAAGGGTTCAGTGATATCAGCCTCCCAAGAGCTGGGATTAAAGGCGTAGGCCACTACAACCAGCCTAGATCAAGCCCTGTTAAGTTTGTCACTCTCCTGTCTCCTCCGGGTTCACTTGCATCGCACTTCGGTTAGGAAACGAATGCATCCAGCAGCAGGGTCAGTAGGAAAGACAGTAAGCCTGGTGTTTTGCATCAGATCATGTTACGTAGAATGCAGCAAGAGTAATTCTGACTTAGTTCACTCGAGTCCAAGTGCGCCATCTTGAATATGTTTTCCTTTTCATCTTCCTGCCCTAGTTTTTCTAAATCAAATGCCTTTAGCCTCTGAACATGGTCTTGATTTGATCCTCCTGAAATAAATTACTTACACTCTACAATGACAAGACTTCCATAGACTACTGTGGCCAGGCATGCATTTGTTCTGTAGCTGGATGGGTAGCGAGCCTCTTCAACTCACGCCCCCATGATTGGTTGTTCAGAGTGGCTGATAGACTCTTGCTTTACCCAATCGACTTCCTTCTTATCCCTTCTTTTGTCTTCTTATCTCACCCTTGGATCTTCTCCAGCTGTTTCCTGCCAGTCTTGTTTTGTTTTCTTGGCATCTTGAATAACCTTCCCTGCTGACTTATGTCCCTGTTATCTGGGAAAGTTGATCTCTGAAGATTTCTTTCTTTTTTTTTTTTTTTTTTGGATGCCCCAGTTGCTACACATAGCCCTTGCTTCCTTCTCTTTTAAATCTACCGCTCAGAGCCCTGAGTGTAGAAGTTCCAATCCTTTGTTAGCAGCCTTAGCCACCCACTTCCAAGTCAGACACTGGGCATCCTGGCATAAAGACAGGACATGTGACCATGAGGGAGCCTGGTTAGCAGCATCTCTGGGTCTGAAATGCCTTTGCTCTTCTGATTTTTTTCTGTCACTCCTAATCTATCTGGGAAACTTAAGATCCAGATCTCTTATTAGTTGGTCTTTGTGTTAACTTGGTGAAGCTAGTGTTGTTTGTGTGGCAATCGGCCAGAAAGAAAAGTTCTGTGAATGATCTGTAGGGTTTTCATTTATCTGCCACAGGAAGATTCCTGACTCTTTAAATAAATAAATAAATATATATATATATATATATATATATATATATATGTATGTATGTATTTTCTTTTTAGTCTAAGTGAACACTCATCTCAAGAGTTCTCAGAACATCAGCAATTAGAAGGAATCGCCAAAGGCAGTGGGAGAAGGATCTCTTTTGAGTTCGAGGAGAGCCTGGTCTACAAAACAAGTCTAGGACAACCAAGGCTCTGTTACACAGAGAGATGCTGTCTCAAAAAAACAACCAACCAAAGGAATCTCCAAGAATTTTCAGAGTGGTTCTGATTTATCACTACCTCCCTCACCCAAGATCAAAGATGAAAGCAGCTTGCTATGAACTACCAATAGCTGAGGGAACTCCAGTCCTTGGCATCCCTCCCTTCAGCTGCTGCAGCCTCTTCTGTTGGAACCTCCCACATTTTTAAAGATTGATTGATTGATTGAATGATTGACTGACTGATTGATTGATTGATTTAACATGAGTATTTTATTTGCATGTACAGCTGAATGCCAGAAGAGGGCATCAGAACTCATTACAGATGGTCGAGAGCCACCATGCAGTTACTGGGAATTGAACTCGGGACCTCTGGAAGAGCAGCTGGTGCTCTTGCTGCTGAGCCGTCTCTCTAGCCCGGAACCTCCCACATTTACAGAGGATACCAATACCGTGGATATGGGTGAGCTTGCTCACCTTTGTAAGAAGCACACATCCCAACTCATCTCACCAGAAAACATGCATATAGACACAGAGCCAGTTGGGTCAGTATTTATGTTTGCTCTGACTTTTTCTAAGATGAAGCATTTTGTCTGTAGACAAATCTTCTCTATCTAGTAATCACAATAGAAACATCCTTCCCCACCCCAAAGCCCCAAACCCCATGAGCAAGTGAGATGGTTCAATACATTTAAGATGCTCAGGGGACTCTTGTTTCCTCAGGGTAGAAGACACTGAGGTCATCTATTTGGCTAACAGCAGTACAGTTCTCTGAGGTTCAAGGTACCTTCCAGGTAAGAGGTGCACAAAACTGAAGCAGCAATCACTGAGCCCCCTAACTGCTCTCCTTGCTTCTGTTCTAGGGGAGGGCTTCCACAACTACCATCACGCCTTCCCCTATAACTACTCTGCCAGTGAGTACCGCTGGCACATCAACTTCACCACGCTCTTCATTGACTGCATGGCTGCCCTCAGCCTGGCTTACAATCGGAAGGAAGTATCTAAGGCTGCTGCTATCTTAGCCAGGGTTAAAAGAACTGGAGACAGGAGTCACAACAGTGGCTGAGATCTTGTTCCAAATGTCACCTAGGCAGAAGCTTACTATTCTGCTTTTAACTATAGAAAAACATTACCATAATGGTGAAGATGACCTCTAACCCACTCCTGTACAGCGCTCTTCTTTCTTTCTTTCCTTTCTTCTTTCTTTCTTTTTCTTTTTTGTTTTTTACTTTTTTTGTTTTTCGAGATAGGGTTTCTCTGTATAGCCCTGGCTGTCCTGGAACTCACTTTGTAGACCAGGCTGGCTTCAAACTGAACTCAGAAATCTGCCTGCCTCTGCCTCCCGAGTGCTGGGATTAAAGGCGTGCACCACCACGCCCGGCTTTCTTTTTTCTTGAGATGGGATTTCTCTGTGTAGTCCTGGCTGTCCTGGAACTCACTCTGTAGACCAGGTTGGCCTTGAACTCAGAGATCTGTCAGTCTCTGCCTTCTGAGTGTTGGGATTAAAGTCACACACCATAGCACAGCTGTGTATATCACTCTTTAAAAAAAAAATGCGCTGGGCGTGGTGGCACATGCCTTTAATCCCAGCACTCAAATGACAATGCCTCTTCTTTATGATGCTAAGCTGATACAGTTGTCTTTTCACCCCATCCTGTCTCTGTATCTCTCTCATTGTGTCTCAGGCTTATGCTGTCGTTCATAAGTCCTTCCTCGGATCTCAAAGCCGGGATGGAGAGGCTGAGGGACAAAAGCCTTTCAGAAGTAACTTCCCGAAAAGGGGGCTCTACGAGAGGCCCAGGGGACTGTCAACTCCTGAGTGGGGCTTGGTGTACTACAGAAACAGTCTCAAAGACTGGTCAGTTTATTAATCCAAGTTGCTTCTTGGATTGATAAGACCCAGGCTTCAGCCAACAATGTAGTGCCTCCTCTCCCATATTCTTTGCTCTGAAGCATCTGTCCCTGTAGGACTGTCTTAGGGTCAGGGTAGGAACCCCTGAATCACCTTCATTCTGCCTTCCTGGAGTCACACTCCATCTTTCTCTATTCTTCTGTGGGTCTGTTCTGTTTCTGGACTTTTCTCCTCTCCCTGGACAGGAAGTCTCTGGCATTTACTCAGGGCTGCGATGGAGCAAGGTAGCGCATCCTGGCAGCCCCCCTCCTGAGGACACAACATCATGGGGGCTCTTCTTGTCTTGAGCAGACACAGCTGGTTGTCTCCAGGCCTCCAGGTCCTCTGCACATCCACGCCAGGGCTTCTAGCACCTTGATGACCCCAGATAAACTCTCGTCTGCCAAACTCTTCTAGAGATATTGCAGGGCTAGAAATTATCTCTCTGCTAAATCTTGGTCAATCCGAATGTGGATGCTCCAGCTCTGAGCCCGCCGTGGAGCAGGCACCTGAAAGGTCACAGGCACAACTTGGCTTTGGTATGGCATCCTGTCCTCTGCACACTCCTCTCCCCATCATGGGTGATCTTCATTCTTGGATGACGTATAAGAAGATCACGGGGTTGAGGCTAGCCTCAACTACATAGTGAGACCCCCGTCTCAATAAAATAAAATAAAATAAAATAAAATAAAAATTTAAAAAAGGAAAACCGAGCCAGAGAATGAAATATGTATAAACTGTGTAACTGGGAATGAGATACAGAATATAACAGAAACTCCTGCATATCAGCAATAAGAAGACAGATCGTCCACTTCTAAACTAGCAAAAGTGTTGGGCCTCACGTTTCTGCAAAGCAGAAAGAGAAATAGCCAGTAACTACATAAAAGACACTCTATATCAGCAGCCAGCAAGGAAATATAAATCAGAAACACTGTGAGCTAGTACCCCAGACCCGCTAGAATGGCTGGAATTATAATAATTAAACAAACCCAAAAAACAAATGTTGCTGGGGATTTGGAAAACGAACACCCACTGAAAGGAATCCAAGATGGTGTATGTAGCTACTTTGAGGAAAACACTGGCTTCAGAAAGTTAAAATTTAAGGTACTATGTGGCCCAGTAATTCTACTCTTTGGTATATGACCAAGAAATTGAAAACATATGTCCACAAAAATACTTGTACATAAATGTTCACCCCTGCATTATGGAATCGCCCAACATAAGACGACACAAATACCCACTCAAAACGGAAAATCCAATGTAACATATTCATATGCTGGCATTTTATTCAGCCATGAAAAAGAATGAAGTCTGATACATAACAAAACATGGAAGGCCCGGACCAACACTGTTCCGAGGCCATGCAGTCAGACACAAAAGTCAGGATGTTGTATAATTCCTTTTATGTGAAATGTCCTAAATACAGAAGTCTAGAGTCACTTAATAGACTGAAAGCTGCCGTGGGCAGTAGAGCAACAAAAGGAAGTGCCCATCAGTAGGCATGTTTCATGGGGGCTGATGAAAAACCACTCAAAAGTTAAACCACTCTGTTGATTGAAAAGCTTAATCACAGAGCCTGCATGAAGAAAAATCCCTTGTGATTTTATTGTTGGTACCCTAGTTTATAGTTGAAACTCAAACCTTAATAAATTAATAAAGTGTTGGTTAGGGGGCTGGTGAGATGGCTCAGTGGGTAAGAGCACCTGACTGCTCTTCCGAAGGTCTGAAGTTCAAATCTCAGCAACCACATGGTGGCTGACAACCACTCGTAATGAGATCTGATGCCCTCTTTTGGTGCTGTCTAAAGACAGCTACAGTGTACTTACATGTAATAAATAAATACATACATACATACATGCATACATACATACATAAAAGTGTGTGTGCACCACCAATATTTGGCTGATATTGTTTAAAAAAAATAAAATAAAGTGTTGGTTAAGTTCAAGTTTTCTGTTTGTTCTTTTGTTTGCTTTTAGAGACACGATTTCTCTGTGTTGCCCTGGCTGTCCCAGAGTTCACTCTGTAGACCAGGCTGGCCTCAAACTGAGAGATCCGCCCACTTCTGCCTCCCAAGTGCCAGGATTAAACGTATGAGGCCAACACCGCCCCCAAAGTTCAAGTTTTTCATTAAGAGAAGCACGCAGTATTCTCATCACCCCAAAGAGGAAGCTCTTCAGTCTCAGATTTTACAGTGACTCACGAGAGAAGCAAGTTTGGCTACCCCTATTTATAGTAGTGGAAAGAAATCCAGAGTCCACCTTCAACATGGGTGTAAAAGGCTCAGGCCGCTACAAACGCACAAACCGGAGTTTCTTCTGAGCAGGAGATTCACATACTGAGTCCACCAGAGGGAAGGCACAATCATAACACCCATGACAGCGTTTCTCAGGCCAGATGCTGCAGGCTAGAGGGAGTCCCATCTGACTCTATCAGCAGCAAGTGCTGTGGCTCCCTGACCTTAGCCCCCCCCCCCGCCCCCCCCAGCACCGCACTTCACTCACAAACTAAGCCCAAGACACCAGCACAAGGACCATCTTTTTAAATATTTATTTTATTTGTATTTTATGTGTGCGTGTTGCCTGCATATATAGAGTCAGATCCCCTGGAACTGGAGTTATAGATGGTTTACGAGGCACCGTGTGGATCCTGGGAATCGAACCTGGGTCTGCTAGAAGAGCATCCAGTGCATTTAACCACCGAGCCATCTCTCCAGTTTCCGGAACAGGTCATCTTAACAGTCAACAGGAGCAGGAGATTGAAGCTAACCAGCCATTGTTCTAATTTCCTACCATACTTTAACCTCCTGTACAGCTCTGAGCTCCTCAAATGCATCTTCCTCTGCCGGAGATGCCTCTTGGTGCCTATGGTCAGTAGTCAGTGAAGCGAGGCATAGATCTCTCAGGACTTCGCGTCTCTGTGACAAACTATGGGAAATGGCATGGGGTCCAATTCTACAACCTAGAGGTGACCCACAGTTTCTGTGGCAGTAACCAAGTGCTGAATCTTCAACACTGACCTTGGGGCAAATGCCATGGACTCCAGGATCAGAAATGAGACTCTGTTCTGGGATTGTTACAGGCAGTTGCCCCCACCCTTTCCACAGGGATTCTCAGGGCTTCTTCACGTTACTGGAGCTCATAAAGAGTATTGTGTGGTGTGCTGACTCACGCTGGCTGTGGGCCGAGGAGAAGCCTTGTCAGAAAGGACCAACAGGCCCTTTCCCCCTGTATTTCTCAAACAACAATGAATAGCCCAGGCCAGGCTGTAACAAACACCAGCCCCTGGAGAACAGGAGGGAACAGGATGGCGGCTGTAAAAGGTCACGTGTTTCCATGCTTCACTAAAGTGGAAAGTCACCATATAAAATAGAAAACCCAAAGTGAGCAATGAGAAGCCTTTCTTACGTTCACGACATAATGTAACCACTGTTACATTATAAAACATTTTCTTCTTTCTTCTTCTTCTTCTTCTTCCTCTTCCTCTTCCTCTTCCTCTTCCTCTTCTTCTTCTTCTTCTTCTTCTTCTTCTTCTTCTTTTGGTTTTTGGTTTTGGTTTTTGGTTTTTTTGGTTTTTGGTTTTTCAGGACAGAGTTTCTTTGTTGTAGCCTTCCTTGGCTGTCTTAGAACTAGCTCTGTCAATCAGACTGGCCACCAAGGCCCTCTACAACAGTTCATCACCCAAAACTCTTAAAACCATTTGCCAGTGACACCTAATCTTATCAGCCACAAGCCAACTTTTCCCCACCCTTAGCAAAAACAAAAAACAAAAAAAAACCAACGGTGCTGGCCTAGGAGGTACCCGCTTGCCTTGTACTTCAAGGATAGGGAGTTAAACAATTGATAACCCACATGTGCTACCACCCCCCACTCCCAGCAAGGTTTGCCAGGCAATCACCCAGTGTGTAGCATAAATCAGTGGTGTCAGGTTCAAAAGAAAACTCAAGACAGTTGGCCACCTGTGGTGCCTATTAGCATATCAAAGCGTCTGCTGATCTCGGGGCTCAGTGCCTGAGATTCCTCTCCGCTCTCTCCTGGCCCCTACCCTAAACTTCCCCAACTCTTGGGCTCCCCCGACCCCGACCCCAAGCTTCTCGTTCCTATATAACCCTGCTATTTTAGCCATTGTCCTCGTTGCCCTCTTGGGTCTTGGTCACCTTGGGTCCCTCTTTCTCTTGCTCTCCACTTTTCTCCCTCCTCGATGGCCTGGTTCTCTGCTGGCCATATTTAGTCTGCTCTGGACCCTTCCAGATGCCTCTGGCTGTATTCTCCCTCTAGAGTAAAGACTTTCTCCTCAACAATACCTTGGTGTCCCCATTTCATTCAAGTAATACTCCACTCCTTGGTATTGCCTACTAAGCACTTAAAGTGTCTACCTCAGCCAGTTCATCGACGGATCAACAACTGAGCTGGCTCCACCTTTTGGCAAGTGTAAAAAGCGCTGCAAATATTTGCGCACCAATATTTGGGTATCTGCTTTGGTTCGATTTGTGTACATATCCAGGATTAATTTGTTTGTATGTAATAAACTATTTAACTTTCTGTGGGGTCACCTCAGGCATACCTGTAACCCCAGCAAAACTACCGTCCTTCCGGTCCTTCAGCACTTAGTGCTGAGCGAATGCCCCATTAAAGCCCTCAGAGCATCCCGGGGAGGAGGGCAGCGACTGCGCGATAGGCCGCATCGCTGCCCTACCGCAGGCGGTGCTCACACTCCTACCCTGGCCCTCAGCCAGCCCACACCCAGGTCAACACTGGGAGCCGCCCGAGTCGCGGCCCATCACTCAGAGCCCCCAGGGTCACACCCGTCCACTCGGCCCACAGCGCCTGACTCCGCACAGCCAATCAGCAGCCGCGCTGCGACTCTGCCCGAGTCCGCGCCCATCAGGAGGCGCCGCCTCTGGTTCGGGAGGTGCCCCTGCATCTTGCGGTCGCCCTCCTGTTTGGAGCTGAGGGAGTTTCTAAGGGATGCTGTAACTACCCTCCACCCCCGCCCCCCAGTCCTCCCTCTCCGCCAGGGAGGAACGCAGAGACCTTGGGTGTGGGCTCTGGTCCTCCGCTGCGTTGGAGGTCGCGGGAGCAGACTAAACAGGGCAGGGCAAGGCGGTCACGTAGGAGGCAGAGTGCCACCTCAGCAAAGCATACGGAAGACTGGGTCGTGAAAGCATGAGAGAAAGCAAGCCAGCCAAGTGTTCCAGAGCGTTCCAGGCTGATGTCACCGGGGATGAAAGATTCGAATGCTTGCAGCTCAACTTAGCTACAGCTAGCCCCTGGCGCGCGCGCGCGCGCGCGCGTGTGTGTGTGTGTGTGTGTGTGTGTGTGAGAGAGAGAGAGAGAGAGAGAGAGAGAGAGAGAGAGAGAGAGAGAGAGAGAGAGAGAGACTCAGTCTTCCAAGCGCTGGGACTGCAGAAGGGCTTCTACTTAAGTCATGCTGTTACGTGGGTGCCATCTCCCCAGGCCCACTTACCTGGGTTTATAAAGCGAGCTAGTAACACTCAAATACAAGATGACGGTGTGGCTTTCCCTTTGCCTTAACATATACGCCATACCCTTGGTATACGCCACAACCTTGAAAATTAGTTCTTAATTTAGAATCCTCACACCAGTCAGACTTCTAGGACCAAAAGTAGTGGGCACAACCCCCACCCCCATCCTCATCCCCAAACTTTAGCCCTTTCCAGAAGGAAGTTTCCCTGAAGCTCATTAGCAATCCCCTTTCAGTAAACGTGCATCTTCACTGAATGTGGAGTTGAACACCACATACCAGGCTGTCTCTCTCTCTCCGTGTGGGTGTTCTCGCTTTACCACACTCCAGCTCCGGCACCAAGAAGTCCCCTGAAGAGGCCTGTCACCAGCATACACTGTGGGACCCAATTTAAGGCACCTCTGTCCACCAACATAAAGATATGTGTGTGTGTGTGTATACATATATATGTATGTATATATGTGTATATGTGTATATATACATACATACATACACACACACACACACACACCTTGCTTATTTCTTACTCAGTTTCATTTGGATTGTTCTTATGGAGAGATTTTTCTCAGCCAAGGCTCCCTCCTCTCCGATGATTCTAGCTTGTGTCAAGGTGACATAAAACTAGTGACACACAGGAGGGAAAGAGTGATATTGATTTACTTGTGTGTGTGTTTTTAAAGATTTATTTATTATTATACATAAGTACACTTTAGCTGTGTTCAGATGCACCAGAAGAGGGTGTCAGATCTCATTATGGGTGGTTGTGAGCCACCATGTGGTTGTTGGGATTTGAACTCAGGACCTTCGGAAGAGCAGTGGGTACTCTTAACCACTGAGCCATCTCTCCAGCCCCTGTGTGTGTGTTTTAATACTAAGTGTAGAATTTAGGTTTTCACACAGGCTAAACAGGCACTGTGTCACTGAACTATATCTCCAAGCTTTTTGTTTGTTTATTAATTATAAGACAGGGTCTAAGTTGTCCAGGCTAGTCTTGACTTTGCAATCTTTCTACTTCAGTCTGACTGCTTATTTTCCAGCCCCACCACACATGTGTTGGTGTAACTACAAATGAGTTTTTTTTTTTTAATTACATTTCCTTGGGGCTGGAGAAGGTAGCTCAGTGGTTAAGGTCTTGGCATTGTATCTTGTAGTAATGTCAGAAGCTACAGCCGTAAACTCTTACCAAGGTGACAGCCCAAACAAGAGCTGAGCAACAACAATAGGCATGCTAATGTGGACAGAGGGAAAGTCCATGAGGCCTCAACCCTACACACACACACTCACACACATACATACACATACACACACACACACACATACATACACACACACACTCACACACACATACATACACACACACACACACATACATACACACACACTCACACACACACTCACACACACACATACATACACACTCACACACACACATACATACACACACACTCACACTCACACACATACATACACACACACTCACACACACACACACACACACACACACACACACACACACACACACACGAGGCAAGAAAGAAATGCTGAGAGCAGTGAAAATCCTCCCCCCCAGGGAGGAGCAGACCAATTGGTTTTAATACCAGCCAGCCCTGAAAATACACAAGTAACATGATTTAGAGTGAGCAGATTGTATTTATGTACATAGAGAAAAATGATCTTTTTATATTATAATCTCAAAAAAATAATTTTTAAAAGGAAGTGATTTAATTTGTCCCTGAAAACAAGGCTTTCCATCACTTGCATTTAATTTTTTGTATATCATCTGGTATCAGTATTTCAGAAGCAAAGAGAGTAAGAAGTTAAATATGTTTTTTTCCATCCCCCTTCTATATCCATAAGTAAAATGCAGGAAAAAATTCGTTTTCATTGTGCTTCTGCTCAGTGTAATTAGGTTGACATTGCAGTCTTATGACCTTAGGGGCTTAGCATCTAAGGGGTAAATCCATGCTAATTTTTAAACTTGTACTTCTGTTGTAAGCAACGCTGACAATTATGAAGACATTTCTGCTCACAGTTATGAGTTGACTGTGTGAAATGTAGAGAGATGTGTTTATGTCTTTCCACGTGTCCGAATTTATTGGACAGAGATGCACGCTAAGTCTTTTTTTTTTTTTTAATTTATTTATTTATTATATGTAAGTACACTGTAGTTTTCTTCAGACACACCAGAAGAGGGCATCAGATCTTGTTACAGATGGTTGTGAGCCACCATGTGGTTGCTGGGATTTGAACTCTGAACCTTCGGAAGAACAGTCGGGTGCTCTTACCCACTGAGCCATCTCACCAGCCCCGCTAAGTCATTTTTGTTGCCTGTAACTCACCAGAAAAATCCTCATTTCACTTGATAGTCTGGCCACTGACAATCACAGATTTTTTTTTCTATTGTCATCTTAATTACTAACATTAAGTCTCAGATCCCACATTGCACTACACAGTAAGATATAAGTTACAGAATAACAGCGAAGCAGTTAGAGAGGGTAGGGTGTTCAAAGCAACTGTGATAAAGATGGAGTCAAGGTCTGATAGAATCTCGAGAAAATGTCCCTACAGGGTACCAGGAAATGCAGAGCTGTTCAGGATTCATCTAAGTGAATTCAAGTGGACCACTTTAAGCGGGGAAGATGTTGCTGAGTTGAAAGCCTGGGATACAGTTGAGAGTCTGTTGCCTGTGATACTGGGCTGCACACACCAAATGGTCTGATGGCAGGTTGATGGGTGCCAGCGATGTCCTGTGGGTTTATACGTGAGGTATCTCTCCTATTAAGTGGTCTCGGTGAAAGGATATATCCTTTGTTGGTCTGGTGTGTCCGATAGCTTCATAGACCTGGTCTTTCTGGTATGGTTTTCATCTGCCAATGTATCTGTATGTTCCTGACTTACTTTTTCTAAGTTTGTAGGTGGTGCAGTTTGACTCGTGTGACTAGCTAGCTGTCAGTTTGTGTCATGGTTTGTATGAGAAAGACGATGACTGTTAATCTGCTCAAACAAAGTGCAGGGCCGTTGTGTCTCAGCATTTGCTCTCCAAATAAAGTGCTATTTCATGCTTTTTCATACAATATGGAGTAAACTCTGGAGCAGGCACCGAATCGTCTCCACGATCCAATCCCTGATTCTTGAGATCCGGAACCCAAGGTTCTGCATCAAGAGAAATCACACATTGTTCCTTTTATAAAATGTATTACAGAGGCCAATGACACATCTTAAGCAGAAAAAAAGAATCTAACAAAATTACTAGCAATAAGAGCAATGTTTAGCTAGAGCCAAAGTACATTGGACAAGTTACAGTAGCCGATCATAATGTGGATCAGGGGGGTCCAGCAGATGGTGAGCCTGTCCCTGATGTGTGTGCTTTGAGGACTTTCTTTAGAAGAATTCGCATTTGTATGGCTATCTTTACTTCCTTGGCCACGACAGCTGGGTCTGTAGTAAGTCTGTAACTGCACTCTTGTTGGGATCAACGGATTTCTTCACACCTGACAGTGTTTGTGGAAGACACCGGTTGTTTTTATATCTACCCATGAGATTTCTTGGCTCTTACTGGGCCATGGTACAGGCAGGACTCTATATAACTCTTTCTGAGCACATGAGGCTTGGAAGAATTTTCCATCCATTATTACATTAAAAGCATTTGTCAACTTTACATATTCTGAATCTGTAATAATCCAAGCATTTGATGCTGAGTATAGCTATAGACCTGTACCTCAGTGATTGATTTATAATATATTACTTAATAAGGTTTCCCATATTCCTTACACACACACACACACACACACACACACACACACACACACACACACACCATTTTCTTGTTTATGTTCTATTATCCTGGTATGTATAAGTAGTTGGGTTTTCTATTGCTGTGAAGAGACACCATGACCACAGCATCTCTTATTAATTGGGCCTGGCTTACAGTTCAGAGGTTTAGTCCAGTATCATTATGGTGGAAGCATGGTACCATGCAAGCAGACATGGAGCTGGAGAAGGAACTGAGAGTTCTACACCCAGATTGGCAGGCCGCAGGAAGTGAATGTCACACTACTCCTGGCTTGAGCATTCTAGACCTCAAAGCCCACCCCCATTGACACACTTTCTCCAGCAAAGCCACACCTACTCCAGCAAGGCCACATGTCCTAATAGTGCCCTTCTCTATGAGCCTTTGGGGCTTTTTTTTTATTCAAACTACCAAAATAAGCCTTTATATAGCCAGTTTTAAAAACTTTATGCTCTGCATTCTATTTATCATGATGAATCCATTGACTTAATAAAATATTTTGTCTCAGTGACCGTTTATATTATGAAAAGGATCCAGTTAGTGAGTTTCCTACAGTGTTGTCTGAATGCTGACCTATAGAGTTAATTGCCATGCTAGAGGCAGATGTACACGTACTACAAACAGATGGACAGCAATAATACTGCCTTTGTGAGGAAAATAGATGAGATGTTGTAGCCATGGTGACGCAGATGATGGGATATGAACCATGGTACGGCATGATGACCGAGTGTAAGAGGAAGCATAGCTGACCACTCCATCACGTCTTGTCAAGCTAGGACACGAGTGTGTGAACACAGATGTCATGGCTGCAGTGAGATTGTTGGGACTCGCCTCTCTCTGGGCTACTGCACAGGTTCTGACAGTATCACTGCTGTTACAAGTAGTCAGAAGAACTGTGGATGTCATGTGGGGTGGGCAATATGGCTCTCTCACTAAGGCCTCCAGCTCTTCAGGCTGACAGTATTGCCATCTTGCTACTGCTATGTAACTTCGTGTCTGCTTTTCCACTACGTATGTCTGTCTCTGTCTATGGGAATATACTTTCAAATATATTTTTTCAAGGTTTATTTATTTATATGAGTACACCGTAGCTATCATCAGACACACCAGAAGAGGGTATTGGATCCCATTACAGATGGTTGTGAGCCACTATGTGGTTGCTGGGAATTGGACTCGGGACCTCTAGAAGAGCAGTCAGTGCTCTGAACTATCTCTCTCCAGCCCCTGGGAATACACTTTCATTCCTGGCTTTTATAACTGTGAATAAGATCTTTCCTTCTTCCTTCCTTCCTTCCTTCCTTCCTTCCTTCCTTCTTCCTCCCTCCCTCCCTCCCTCCCTTCCTTCCTTCCTTTCTCCCTTCCTCCCTTCCTTCCTCCCCTCCTTTCCTACTACCTCTTTATTATTTGCTTTATCTCGCTCTCACTGGTGCATCTCTAGACAGTTGGGTTCAGGACTCAGGATGCTGACTCTAGTTAGTGACCCTTGGTGTCACTTCAAAAGAACTATTTATTAGACTCGAGAGAAGGCTCAGCGGTTAAGAGCACTGATTGCTCTTCCAGAGGTCCTGAGTTCAATTCCCAGCAATGACATGGTGGCTCACAACCATCTGTAATGGGATCCAATGCCTTCGATGGGTGTGTCTGAAGACAACTACAGTATACTCATATACCTAAAAATCTTTAAAAAAAAAAAAAAGATTTAATTTATATGAGGTAACTTGTAGCTGGCTTCAGACACACCAGAAGAGGGGGTCAGATCTCATTACAGATGGTTGTGAGCCATCATGTGGTTGCTGGGAATTGAACTCAGAACCTCTGGAAGAGCAGTCAGTGCTCTCAACCTCTGAGCCATCTCTCCAGCCCCAATAAATCTTTTTTTTAATTAATTAATTTATTTTTAATGTGCTCCTCCAGGTGCTGCCTGGGCTGGAGAATTAACTCAGAACAATCCAGCCATCAATAGTGCACAGGCTGAGCCACTAATAACAAGTACACACAGGTTCCTCCCACGGCCTCATCTATGGAATATGCATCCCTCCCATCACATCTCTTATGGGGAAAGATGCCACGGAATCTAGAAGACACACATACTGAAATAAATGGCAGGTGTGGACAGTTAACAAGGCTACTGGGATGAGGAGAGCGCCACACCCAAGGTGAAGCATGATGGGAAATTCATCTCCCCTGGCTCTGCTCCATGGAGGAATCTGTATGGCGCCTCACTGGTTCCTGCCTGCAAGTTTTACACCTGACTCTGGAATAACCAGATTCCCTTGTCCCGAGGCAGTATCTGAGTTTTCTCACTCTCCTTTAACAGCTGTCCCCGAATGGCCTTCATTGTGTGAATCACTTGCTTGGCTGCCTATCTCAGTTCTGCCTGCTGCAATGAATGGAGTCCCTAGCTGAGAGGCATGGGAACCAACTCCATTTTGAGCGTAGCCAGAAGACAGAGCAAGAGGAGACTACTGAAGAGGAAAGACCATTGAAAAGGAAAGAGTGGTAGGCAGTCATCCACAAAACTATTTGGACCTCACCCACTGGCTAGACCCAGCTGGTTTGCCCTAGAGGAAGTAGACTCCTCTTAAACTCAAGTAGAGAGGTGTGTAGCTTTGCTATGAGGGTTAGGGCTCCAGGGTGCAACACATGCCAGTCAACAAAATGTTCTTAAAATGAAATAAGGCAGCAAAAATGTCTCACATCCCATCCCTGTCCGCTCTGCTCTTGCCCATGTCTACTGAGGCTAAGAGATACCAAGGACGGCCTAATGTCAGTGCTCACTGGCTGCTTCCATCCTTCCTTGGCAGGGATGGGTGAGAGAATAGAGCCTTTAGCAGCCTTTGTCTTCAGGACAAAGGACTAAGCCTGTTGGTAGTAGTCAGGCCTTTAATCCCAGCTCTTGGGAGGCAGAGGCTGGCGGATCTCTGAGTTCGAGGCCAGCATGGTCTACAGAGCAAGTTCCAGGACAGCCAGGGCTACACAGAGAAACTCTGTCTCAAAAAACAAAAACAAACAATAAACAAAAACAAAAAAGAAAAGAAAGAGAATGAGGAAAGAAAATAGATCCTATCTCTAAGAGAAACCAGTTGTCACTGTGTCACGCACCTGTCCTTAGGGGTCAACAGTGGTTGCCACAGCTGTTCCCTAGACCTACAAGTGTTTTCACCTCTGACCCATGAAGCCTGAATCACAAAATGGGGAATAGGAAGTTCTACTGCCCCAGGACCACTTGAAGCTCTCTGTGTGGTGGGGTGCTAGCTCTCCAGAAGACGAGGAATGGTCTCCTAGCTTTGTCTTGGAAAGTAGTGGATTGGCCAGTTGGTAAGATGTCTTAGGAGCTCTTAGGACTTGGAGGTGGGATGAATTGGTCCCCTTAAACTTTGCCTTGGGAAATCCTTAGGCCACTCCAACAAAATGCAACTGAGAAGACCTCCTGTCTCAGGAAAGCAATTTTCCCTGGTGCCTGTTTTGATCAACAGGGTGTTGTCTGAGAGTAGAAAAGTCACTTTGTTTTGGCTAAATTATTTTATCACTGCCACAAAGAGCCCTGTGGGAAGAGGCCAGATGCAAACAGTCTGTTCCTTTGCTCTGTTTGTGATAGATGGAGAGGCGCATCCGTGTTCCTTAGTGCCACTGACAACCCAGATGCTGGATGGTATCCGGAGGAGTGGACTGTAGATAACCTTCCACTCCTTCCCAGGATGGGGGACTCCGCACATGGCTTCATCTCCATACAGCCCCTTCCCGTAGGTCTCAGTCCCAGTTGTGACCAGCCTGCCTGTGCTTGGTGAACCCCAGAAGGCAGAATACTGTCTGAGACCCAGGGCTGTGCCTACTACCCCTTGGTGTTGTATTGATGCACCTGCGCTGCAAGTTTGGACAGGATGTTGGCACTCAGAGCCTGCCTGGTGACCCTGGCACAATCCTATGCCTGCACCATTTGGTGCAATTTATGTTGAGGGAATGACAATCAAGAGATGCATGTTCCAGATCTCTGTAGTGGATCATGAAGAGCATCTGGCACTACTTGGTTATCCTCATCTCCCACCCTTACACTAGGGCTTCTTATTCTATCACCAGGAAAATATGCCAAGTTGACATGTGGTCATGCTGTCTAGGCCTGGTATTTGACAGACCTCCAGTTTGAGAAGGGTTTGGCCCTTGTATTTTTGCAGCTGCTTAGAAGAACCTGGAGGGCAGAACTGAAGCAATCATCAGACTGAGGGCAGAGCCCTCTCGATGCCTTCTGGGGACAATGCTTTGAGACAATGCTTTACTCTCAGTGTAGACCTTAGCAGCCTATCCTTTGGGAGTAGGGAACAAATCTAAGTGACCTTCGATGTCACCTGAGAGCTGTGGTTGGAACAGGCACCAGAGTGTGTGGATTCTGGTTTGTGTCCATCAGGAGAACACGCCACTTTACTCTGAGGACACTGTGCTCTAGAGTCTGAACGACTCCTGACTGTTCGCTGGAGCTCAGCAGAGGGCCTTCCACATTCCTCTAAAGCTTTCCTCCTATGGCTGCAGGGCTCAAGCCCCACGGAGAATTTTCCCAGCAGGCTATGGTCAGATCCTGACTTTGGGATGCTCTCAATCTAAACATGGGCAGGGGTAGCAAATCACCTTGGGTTTTGTCCCAGTTCAGAGGGAACGTAGCTAGGGTTTTCTTGTTTAAATGCTGTCTCTGTGGCTCTCGTGGGGATCCAGTAGAAAGAACAGGACACCATTCAGGAGGCAAGACTGGGGAGGGGAGAAGGCTGCTTGAGAAGCTTGTCTCTGCTTGTGAAGAAGAACATAGGGAAGTTTGTACAGTGTGTGATGTCTCCAGTGTCCTGCCTGCTATGTCCTATGTCCTGCCTGCTATGTCATATGTTCTATGTCCTGCCTGCTATGTCATATGTCCTATGCCCACAGGGCCAGAAACGCCCGCTCAGTCTGCTGTGATCTCTGAAGCCCATGTTTTCTATGGTGAACTAGAAGCTGTCATCCTGAGAAACCCACAGAGCCAGACAGCATGTCCGAATACCGAACAATCATCAAATGCTATTTATGTTAATTAGCTTTTTAATTTGCCTTCCTCCGGTCATGTGGGCTGCTTTGGGAAGGAGACAAATAAATAGAAAAGTAGAGTCAGCTGTAGTGTGTCATACTGATCTATATTTTATAAGGTATCAGAAAAGTAACTATGACATACTTCTAACATGCCACTCTGAAAGTATTTCCGTCTTGTTTAATGCCTCTCCCTTCTAGTTTCTGGCCCCTTCCCCCATTTTGCACGTTTTTACATTACACAGCATGGATGTGGCAAACCTCCATGTGTATATACCTTGAGAAGCCATGGCCAGAGTTGTTTCCTTGGTAAGACTTCTTTCTTTTCCATATTGATTTGTATGTTTGCTATTCTAGCTGCGGGTGGTTTTCTTCAGCTACCACTCTCCTTACCTGTCGATTAACCTAACCTGATAAGCGCTGAGCATTGTTGGTGTTGGAGTAGATTCAGGAAGAGGAATACTGCCAAGAACTGGCAGACTAATTCGGAGTTTCCACATTTACCCACGATGCCAACTGTCTTGGATCAAGAACAACTTTAACTACCTTTCAGTCAGAAGAGAAAAGCTCTCTTTGAATTTCAGAGGCCAGGGGGAAAATTTCTAAGACTCAAGAGGGTAGTTCTAGGTTTTGGATGGTTTTGTTTTGGGTGACAGAGTATTGTGTCCTCCAGGCTGGCTTCTGACTAGACTATGTAACTGAAGACCACCTTGAATTTCTGATCTTTTTGCCTCTACGTCCTGTGTGCTTGGATTAGAGGTGTGCACAATGGGCATTTTATACTATGCTAGGGATGCAATCCAGGACTCCATGCATGTTGGGTCCCTTGTGTCACATCCGTAACATCCATGGTGGCTTTGTTTAACATCACTTCCCCCTATCAAAGGGTCAGAGCCACCCACTGTGAACCAGCAGTGGCTGAAGGGAATCTTCTGGTCACTGGCCAGACCTCCTTTCTTCTGACTATTTGCTGATTCTGTGCATTCTCTTGGGGCTTCCTACCCTTCTGTGAACAGCAGTGTTATGGGAAAAGATGTGTGTCTTACTCACTTTTGTACAAGCCATACCCTAAACTGGGCAGAGGTGGTGCATAGCTTGGGAGACAGAAGCTGGCTGATCTCTGAGTTATACCCATAACACTTTTCTCCCAGTGGTATAGCTCTTCCTAGGAGAACTGGTCTCTTCTTTTATACCTTTGCACTTGATAGAAATTTTCTTCTCATATGGTAGGTCATAGTGACCAGGGTCTCTGGAATCCCGGTGTAAGATGCCTGAGATAGCAACTTATTACTTTAGAGTGGAAAATACTGTGTCCGTCCAGTCACTCACAGACATCAGGATTTCCCATGGGTTGAGGTACCCGATAGGGTAGGGATGTGCAAAAAAAGCAGCAGGCAGCCATCATTGAGTTCCCTGACTGCTCTCCTTGCTTCTGTTCCAGGCTTCCACGACTACCCCCATGCCTTCCCTTCTGACTCCTCTGACAGTGAGTACCGTTGGCACACCGACTCTACCACGTTCTTCACTGACTGAGATGGCATGGTTGCCCTTGGCCTGGCTTGTGAGTAGAAGGGTGTCCAGGGCCACCCGCCTTAGCCAGGATTAAAAGAACCAGAGATGGAAGCTACAAGGAAGCTGAGTTTGGAGTCGTCTTGGTTCCCATTCCAAAAAATTATCTGGTCAGAGGCTTCCTGTTCCAGGGTGCTGAGGACGATTTGTTTACCCTGCCCCAGCTCAGAACAGTAATGAAAGGCTCACTACTGGAAGGTCACGCTGACCTTTCTGATGCTTACACAGACATTCTTCCCTTCTCTGCCTTCCATTCCCGCCATCTTTGTGTCTGTTTCTGCCACCTTCGGCTGCCCTTTCCCTCACTGCCACCCGGGCAGCTCCTTGTCACCACCTTTCGAAATCTAGAAAGCATTCTGCCCTTCAAAAGCAAAGGTCTCTCCTGTTAACCCAGTCCTTTGAGCTGTCTCAAGCCTCAGGCCACCTCTGGAGAAGGCCCTGTTGATTTTCTAGAGCCCACAGTTTGCTCTGTAGAAAGAGAAAAGATCTTTATTAGGCAGAAAAATGTGCAAAGCAGATGAATAAGAAGAAGTTATAGTTAGCCTGCAGGGTAGAATTCAGACATAATATTGGCTTTGAGCCGGAATAAGCCACTAGCGAGGGCTTTCATGGGCTCTCCACACAGCCTTCCTTCTCTCCTGAGCGTGTGGCCACAGGGGGTGCTCAGGCAGGACAGCAAATGCCCAAGTCTCCATCTAAGCTAGTCTGTAGATGAAGGGGCTTCTCTTTAGTAGAGCATGTGGTCCCTGTGGGAAGGGCTCCTACTTCTCACTCACCGCAAGCAGATTCCTTGTATCACGGAGCCCATGCCTACAGGTTGGGCCAATTGGGAACTGTGGAGAACAGAGTTTTGAGGATCCGTCCCGTGCCTTTTCACTTCTCTGCGCTGCTGGATTCATGATATTGGTTGCTGCTCTCACAGTAATAATCAATCCATAAAATGTCCAGGCATCTAAAAAGATTTAGCAAGCCGGATTCAAGTGGCTCACGCTCTTAATGATAGCACTCAGGAGGCAGAGGCGGGTGGATCTCAGTAAGTTTGAAACTAGCCTGGTCGCCACAGCAAATGGTAGGCCAGACAGGCCTAACATAGGGAGACCCTGTCATAAAAGAAAGGGGGGGGGAGCTTTTCTTCAAGGTGGTGTTGGAACAACCCAAAATTTAAGGTGAATTAAAGAACCAGCCTGCCTCCATTTTAGGCTTGAAAGCCATCTTATAGTAAAGGTAAGCTAGGCTCATTCCTGTTGATGATTAAACCTCTGTTTCTCAAGGATTGGGCTATGCCCCACCTGTAACCTTAACCACAAACAGTTCTGTGCCACCTGTTCCAGGAATGACAATCATGTCCTCTGATTTCATAAATTTCAAAAACGTAATAACCATCTTGCAAACCTACCTTTGTTTCAAAAGGTTATATATATGACCACCTATGACTGACTGCCCCGTTCTCACTGTCCGTTGTTACGACTGCCCTGTTCTGCCCACCTTGAAGCCATGTCTGTGTTCCAGGAGGTCTTTAGGACTAAATTGTTATGCCTATGTTCTGCTCCTGAAACCCCAATTACTTTGCCCACCAATCCCTCCACTAGGAAACTCCCTGTCCCTGAGCTATAAAGACCTCGTCTTCCTCCCCTCCCAGGCTAAGATCTCCAACCCCGCCTTAGGTGGAGGCAGCCTATGTATACAAATAAAAAAGGTTGCTTTAGTTAATTGATTTGGCCGTGATAATTTGGGTCAGGGTGGTCTTTCTCTCCCTCCCATCTTTGGGATTAACAGAATGATGTATTTGACTGAGTCCTGAAATGCTCCCACACATTTAGCTGTGAGGCGGGATGCAGAAGAAACTTGGATTAGAAGCAGAATGAGCTAGGTTACCCATCCTTTAGATTACTGGGTTGGTTATGGAACAATTAAGATAAGAAACCCGGCCTTTCCAGGATAGCCAGGGCTACACAAAGAAACCCTGTCTCGAAAAACCAAAAAGAGAAACAAAAGAAAGATGGTCTTCCGGTTGCTCCTTGTTTTCTGAACAAAGCCACCCAGGGGCGGAGAGCTTGCTGAGCGAGGGACTGAGTGTACTGATGAAAGCAGTTTGAAGCGGGGGTCCTTTCCTGAGCCCCAGTGTCTCCGTGATGTATCGTAGGTAAAAAGTTCATTAAAAGAGCTCCTTGCTGGGCATGGCGGGACACACCTGTAAAGCTGGCCCTTGGGAGACCGAGGTTCACGGCCAGTCAGAGTGAGTTTCATGAGGCAACTGACAGTTTGGAGTGATATATTGGACAAAAAGAGTCAAAGATGACCATGGCATTTAAAGTAGAAGGCCTGTCCCTGCGTTTTCTAGTATCCCAGTTATAGCCCCCGATTTATAACTCAAATGGGTCAGTGGGGCATCGGAGCAAATTTGCCATCCTTTTCTTTGCGGCCAGCTCTAAAGCTAATTTAATGTGATTTTCTTTCTTTCCTTCCTTCCTTTTTTCTTTTCTTTTTTTCTTCTTTTGGTTTTCCTAGTCATGGTTTTTCTGGTGTAGCCCTGGCTGTCCTGGAACTCGCTCCATAAACCAAGCTGGCCTCTAACACATGCCTCTGCCTCAGCTTTGGAGCTTGGATAGAGTCTCCTAGGACCTGCCTCTGGCCCACCACTCTCTCCAAGCCCTGCACCTTTAAATAGCAAAAGGAACGAGAATCTTCAAAGGCTGAGTCACACCGCCGCGGCCTACCCTTCCTTAGAGTAATGTGAGGTTGAACTCTGACAGCAGGAAACAAAGAGTCTGCTGGCTTTAAATCAAAAGCTCTGCAAGCTGACAGCACTCACTGCCCGAGGAAACATCAGGACTCCATGAGTCACAGAATCTCAAAGACTCGCTGAGGAGATCCCTGGGAGAGGCTGAGTGCCACAGCAGGAGACCTGCTTAGGAGAGTTCTTACCTTGGAGCCCAAGCCAGGGAGTCAATTCCTGCATATTGAGTGTCTGCCCCCAAAGAACAAAGAGCCCCCTAAAAATGCAGATGCATGTTGATATTAGGAGAACAGGAAGCAGACTAGAAATGGCCTTCAGGTTCCTAGACTAGGCAGGACTTCCTGTCTACAGCAGGCAAAGGTAGGTTTTGTTGTTTTGTTTTGTTTGGTTTGCTTTGTCTACTTGATCCTTGTGGAGGCAGACTTTACAGTTGTGGAGCCTCTGTATTCCTGCAAGAGCTTCCAGACGCCTCTTGGCTTCTAAGAGCTGTTGGGACAAGCTCTACCCTTTCACTTCACTTTCTAATCTGAGGTTGGCCTCACTCTGGATGAAATCACTCACGACTCAACTATTCTGAAGGTGGATATCAGTCGTTCCAAACAACTGTCATCAAAGGTTATATACACTGAGATGTAATTCGATGGTGACATTCACTTTATCATTTAAGACCTGGCTTTCTAAGTGTGTGCCCGAGCACGCTTGCGCACGCACGCACACATACAATGTTACAAATTCACAAATAAAACAATTCTAATTAGATTATTTAAAGCAAACCAGCACACTATATGTATGTATTTGGTTGTTTTTAATTCAAAACCAAATAATATTAAGAAAGTACTGACTGTGGCTTTGGTTAAAGAAGTGCTCGGTATTCTAAATTCCAGTGTGGCCCATCATCTCAAGATCAAAGGAAAGAAAAGGACTAAGGAAATGCCAAGCAGCTGCTTTAGCCTGGATCTAAGAAGCCAGTTAAAGCCAATGGAAAACCCAGAGTATGTGTTTCATTGGCAAAGGATTTTCAGGCAGTACTGGCTGGTTTTGTGTGTCAACTTGACACAGGCTGGAGTTATCACATAGAAAGGAGCTTCAGTTGGGGAAGTGCCTCCACGAGATCCAGCTGTGGAACATTTTCTCTATTAGTGATCAAGGGGGAAGGGCTCCTTGTGGGTGGGACCATCTCTGGGCTGGTAGTCTTGGGTTCTATAAGAAAGCAAGCTGAGCAAGCCAGTAAGTAACATCTCTCCATGGCCTCTGCATCAACTCCTGCTCCTGACCTGCTTGAGTTCCAGTCCTGACTTCCTTTGGTGATCAACAGCAATGTGGAAAGTGTAAGCTGAATAAATCCTTTCCTCCCTAACTGCTTCTTGGTCATAATGTTTGTGCAGGAATAGAAACCCTGACTAAGACACAGGCCAAGGCACAGATCTAAATACAACTTTCTTTAGACTTGGAAAAATATGTTCTGAGTCTGGCAAAATGGAGGACACTGTGACACAATGACACTTGTCTAGTCTGATGACACAGGGCAAGTTAGAGGAGGCTTGTACTTGTATCAGCAGCAGGTGGAGTCACTGACTGAATTGAATTCACCATGTAGGTGAGTTTCCCTGGAGAAAGGCAGCAAGAGAAGAGCATGTGTCCAGAACCCTGGCTTGGCCTCCTGTATGGAGTGGTGGCCAGAGGAGCTGAGAGAGCACCTTGCTACACCCATTGCCTGCCAGCGGTGCCCAGTTATACCAAGAAGCAAAGCCTGTCGCCTGTCGAGAGGCCCTGCTTCCTGCCTGAGAGTGGTGGGAGGCAGAATTCACACAATCATTCGGCACAAGCTCCCTTTGTTCTTCAAGGACCCAACTCAGTCTGACCACGTGACCATCTTAATATCCAACCACACCTAAGGCTTAGGTCGTACACTGACGTCAGCAAAAGCAGGTCTTCCATCTCTGCTCTTCCAGCAGCAGCACACTGTCCTGTAAAAAGCTTCCTCCTCAAGGCCAGCTTTCTCCTCTCGGGGAGCAGGGGAGAGAATGGAGACTGAACCTAGAACCTTTCACATGCTAGGCAAGGGCTCCACCCCTGAGCCTCATTACCCAGGTCCAGATTTCTCTTACAAGGACCTGCCAGTAACCAAGTACCAGGCTATAAGACCTGTGAAAAAGGAGAGGGGGGGAGGGGAGGGGAGGGGAGGGGAGGGGAGGGGAGGGGAGGGGAGGGGAGGGGAGAGAAATGAAGGTGAAAGACAGAAGGCGGCCCAGAACTCCTCAGGGCTTCCATACTCTGCCTCTTTCTTAGAAACATTTGAAGAGCAGCGGGATTCCCCTACAGTCTGTGATTTCTGACGCATACACACACTTACACTTGAGTGCTTTTCACAGCATAAAATTAGCTGTTAAGTCAAACGCTGCTGTGACATTTAGTACAGTCATAATAATGTGCCACCTTCACCCTTAGTTCAAGACCATTTTTGTCACCTCGGTAGAAAACCCATACCCATTCAACAGTGGCTCCCCGAATCTCCAGCTCCACCCAGCTGCTTGCGCCTTGGAACAACTAACGTTCTGTCTCTAGGATTTACCTATTGGTGGCCTTTCTCAGGAATGGAATCGTGCAGCCTGCTGGACTTTTTGCCCACCCATTCATTTTGTGATGCCTATCAGGACCCATTTCCATCTGCGGATCGATGCTGAGATGTAGTGTATACGCCAGCTGAAGTACCCTTTGTTGGTGTACAGTTGTCTCCATCATTCAGTCAGTGTGAAATGAGTATTTCTGTGCAACTATTTAAGAACCCGCTCTCAATATCCTCTGTCTGTGACCAGGAGTGGATTTCATTGCTTATTCTTTTTGTGGGACATTGAACTGTCTTTCACAGGGGGCTGCATCGTTTTATAGTCCCACTAGCAATAACTGTCCCCCTTGGGAATACATCTCCACCACCATCTGTCCCTTTTCTCCTCCTTTATTCCACAAAAGCTAGTCCCCCACAGATCCTCTGAACCTCTCTTGCTCCTGGGGCAGAAGGTGAGGAAACTCCAGGAGGAGGTCTCTTTAGCATCCAGCCTTGTCTTTTCTTCAGTAGAGCAGGCTGTCAACTCCCTGTTATTATTAAAGTACACGCTACAGTCGTTTGTGTGACTCTTACTATTCTCCAACACCTCTGTGGTCTCTCTAAACTTCCTATTAAACTCCCACATAAGGAAGCTGGGGCAGAAGGAAGATCGTGTGGAAATCTAAGTTCCGAGGAGCGCACGTCCCTAACGTCCGCCTCCTCCCGCTCTGCCTCCCTGCAGTGGGCGGGCCTGGGGGCCCAGACGCCTAGAGAGACCTGGGGAAAGGAGGCCCCTCCTCGGGGTTACTCTCGGTCAGCACACACTCCCGGGGTTACTCGCGTTCACTCGGTCCACAGCGCCTGACTCCTCGCAGCCAATCAGCAGCCGCGCTGCGGCTCTGCCGGCACCCGCTCCAATCAGGAGGCGCCGCCCCTGCAGTCTAGCTGCGGGAGACAGGGGGGTGCGGGAAGGGGGCGGTGGTGGTGCCTCTTCTGTCCCCCACCCCCTTCCCCTCCGGGCTCTACTGGAGCGGGGGATGCGCGCGCACCTTGCATTCACCATCCCAGGTGGAGCAGATGGAGAGTTTCCTGGGGATCTAACCCCCCTCCCCTTTACAAGTCTCCCTCTTTGAGGAGATGGAACGCAGAGCTGTGCGTTCCACACAGCTAGCCCTGCCCCACGTGCGACCTTGGGTATGGACTCCTGTCCCTAACTGCCTCCTTGGTGGAGGGACCTGGCTATGGAGGGCGCGATTTTACGGCTTTCTGTAGGTATATGTCAGGGCTCCCATTCAAAGAAAGACCCCGCAGTTTGTCGCAGTAGAGGAAAATGTTACAGACAACACAGAGAGCAACGCGTTTAGAAGCGGTTCGGGCTGGTGTTACCCGGCCTGAAGGGGTGTGGAATGTGCAGGGGAGGCTGTGAATGCCAGCCAGGCACTCAGAGTCTAGATTGCTCCGTGATAAGGAGTCATGAGATGTACTCAAGCAGGACAGGCACATTTCTGTTTCAGAAACTTAACTGTGGTGGCCACAGCTGGGCAGAGGGGACCAGATTAGGGCTGGAAGGTCAGATCCTGGCTTCGTTATAAAAGGGAGTGGGACCTTCAGGTTTCAACCGTGCTAGTGAGAATGTCAAAGGACATCTGAGGAGCAGAATTAATGGCGCTCAGTTGGGTGGATCTAGGAGCTTAGTCTCTAAGAGCTGCAGTCCTGTCAACTTTATCTATGAAACGAATTAACTGGTTTTTACATGTTTTTTGGTTTTGGTATTTTATTTTATTTTTTGAGACACTCGATGGAGACCAGGCTGGCTTCGAACTCAGAGATCTGCCAGCCTCTGCCTCCTAAATTTAGATGGGATTAAAGGTGTGGGCCACCACATCTGGCTCTCTCTGTCATTTTAAATGTAACATTTTTATTTCAAACTATGATGATCGATCAATCTATTGTTAATCACCTCAGTATTGAGCAGACTTTCAGATATTGATAAGGTAAAGCTATTATTTCAAGGGAACAATGTATGATAATTGCCCTAATAATTCTTTGTTTTGTTTTGTTTTTGGTTTTTCGAGACAGGGTTTCTCTGTGTAGCCCTGGCTGTCCTGGCACTCACTTTGTAGACCAGGCTGGCCTCGAACTCAGAAATCCGCCTGCCTCTGCCTCCCTAGTGCCGGAATTAAAGGCATGCTCCACCACGCCCGGCGCCCTAATACTTCTTAAAGCAAATCTTAGACATTGGGGACCTTGTGTATGGCAGTTTGACAGCTTCCCGACAATGTAAGGCTTGTCTGATAAAATCAGTGGTGAGTTAATTAACATTTTTTAATCTTGTAAAGGGAAATATGCTAATATTTTGGCGCATTTCCCTAACCCAGTGAACCAAAAACACCATATTACAAAATCACACATGAATAAAAGATGGCTTGAAAATACAGGCAAGAGCTGTGTGTGGTGATGTATGCTTTTAATCCCAGCACTTGGGAGGCAGAGGCAGGAGACTCTGAATTCTGGGCTAGCCTGATCTGTATGGTGAGTTCTAGGACAGCCAGGGCTATGAACACACACACACACACACACACACACACACACACACACACACACACACACACACAGAGAGAGAGAGAGAGAGAGAGAGAGAGAGAGAGAGAGAGAGAGAGAGAAACCAGGCAAGACTAGACTAATGGATTCTTATTTTAAAGACTAAGAAACCTCAGGGCCTGGGGCACATGGCAGTAGACAGAAAAGCTGCAAGATGCCATTCCTCACCTGGACTTCACACTGCAAACAGAGCATACTTGAGGTAGAGTGCTCTGTAAACAGCCTGTGATGGGCCATGAGTACCGTGGCCTGGAGCTTTCTGACTGCATGCTTCTCACTTAGTTCATTAGCCAACTCCCATTCTCAGGCATGCTCCCCCTCCCCCAACTTGCTTTTGAGATAAACACTGTATGTTGCTTTGGCTGTTGCTTTGGCGAGCCATGATGTAGACCAGGCTGGCCTGGAGCTCACAGAAAAGAAAACTATTTAAAAATTTGGTAGAGAGATGGTATGACAGTAATCTCAGCTCTCCCTGTGTTATACAGAAGGAACCGGAGGGAGACAGAAGGCTAAGAACCTATTATCCAGTGTTAGAGCCATGGCAGCAGCAGTGAGTCCCACTTTAGGAGGGCAGATAGGGTCCTTGTGAGGTGGAGATCCTGGAGGGAGGCTCCTGGGAGAAAGGCAAGGACTTTGAGTTGAGAAAGTAGGGAAGGATGGAGTCCACCTAGTTTTGATACTCAACCCAATGTCCCAAGGAGAAAGCAGCAATTGACAATGAAGTACAGCTGATGATGAAGCCTTCTGCAATAACCCAGGAAACACAGGTCCCAGAGTCGCCCAGCCTTGTGGTCCTATGGTCCCCTGGTGTGGGTGCTGGGGTGTAGCCACTGTGGATAGGGGAGTTGAAGAAATAGGGAGATTTGGGGGATTCTGCACAGTGTCACCCAACTGTAAACTCAGGAGACTCAGACCGAAGGATAGAGAGGTAAAGGCTACATTTGATCAAAATGCATTGTGTGTGCATATAAATGTCTCACTATTTTAAAAAGTTCAACACTACCTAGGCTGCATCAGGAGGACTGACAGAGAGTCGGGGGTTGGGTGGGGGTTGTGAGCTCAAGGGATGGGTTTCTAGTGGACTTTGTTCACCTTAAAAGTCTCTTGGCAGCCAAACTTGGCTGCGCAAACCTTTGGTGTTAGCTCTCAGGAGGTAGAGGCAGAGAGATTCTGAAAGTTCAAGGCCAGTAGGGTCTGTATAACAACTTCTAGGCTGGCCATTAGGGAAAAACAACAAAAGCCCCTCCCAGTTCTTTTTCTTGAGATAAGGTTTTAAGTAGCCCAGGCTGGCCCTGAACTTCCTCTACCTCCTGAGTGTTGGGATTACAGACGTGTTCTACCATAGTGGGTTTTACTCAGCCCTGAGAACCAAATCTCAGGCTCAGTGAATACTGGGTAACCCACTCTACAAATCTGAGAATATATTTGCTTTTGTGTTACAGCCAAGTTAAACCTGCATATAACTTAGAAGGTGAAATAATTTCATTAGGCTTGTTTTGGACATTTTGTTCCTCCCCATCGTGTTCCCCAGAAGAACACCTTTAAATTATTTTGAGCTGACTCTAGAGCATTCCTTTCTGTAGTCTTAAATACATGCTTACATAGCTGAAGAATTCCATTTTTGACCTTGCACCTTGGAAGACTGAAATGTAATGTTAAAACAACCACCGCTGTGGTGACCACCATCGGCGCAAGCATTTGGGAAGGAACCTGCACACTGCATTTTCTCCAGCCTCTCAGTGGCTTCACCATCGCACAACTATCTCCGTTTTGGATCTGAGCACTGCTTCCCCGCCCCCCCCCCCTGCTTTTCCACACACTTCATTACTGACACTCAACCCCCTTCTGCCTCCTTGTCCTTATCTCCACACTATATTACACTGGCAGCACCCAGCACGCTGTGTCCTAAGGCAATCTCTCCCGTGGCGTGACCCCCTCACCAGCTCTGACAGAGACAGCTTCCCTCTGAGCCTATTGCATGGTCCTTGTCTCCATGGCTGGTGTAGTGACTCCGTTTCCCCTCCTTAGTGTTGATCCCTGGCTTCTTTCTCTCTCATTTACTCTGTTGTTTTGAAGAATCGTGTTCCCTCTTAGTCACAGGATAAGCTGGCTTCAATTTTTCCAAGTTTCATATCACATCGGGAAGGACGTTCATTGGGCCCTTTCTGCTCAGAAACATTTGTTCTTCTGAGCATTTTTTAAAATGTAATTAATGAATTCCCCCTTACCTGATTTTTGTGTTGACTTGTTTTCTCTTTGATTTTTTACCCTTACTTTGTGTGTGTGTGTGTGTGTGTGTGTGTGTGTGTGTGTATGTGTGTTCCAGAGAGCCCATGCCTCAGGTTGAGTGTGGAAGTCCATGAACAATTTTCAGGAATATTCTTTCTTTCCATCACAGGTGTTCTGGGGATGACAGTCAGATCTCCAGGTGTGGCAGCAAGCATCTCTACCCACTGAGCCATCTTACCAGCCCCAGTTTATATTTTAGGATTCTGATGGCTTGCTCTCTAGAGAGGTCCACTTACACTCATTGTCTGGGAGCGTACTAAAATTTCTTTTCTTTTCTTTTTGGTTTTTCAAGACAGGGTTTCTCTGTATAGCCCTGGCTGTCCTGGAACTCACTTGGTAGACCAGGCTGGCCTCGAACTCAGAAATCCACCTGTCTCTGCCTCCCGAGTGCTGGGATTAAAGGCGTGCGCCACCACACCCAGCTGTATTAACATTTCTTACTACCCTCCCCGTTTTCTGTCTCCATCTCTCTTTCTGCTCTCACCTTCTTTCTCCCCTGCCTGTCTCTCGACTTGTGCTGAAGTCTGTGGAAACTTTCCCTCAGTAAACTCCAACTTTGCTCCTAAAAGTCAAATAAAAATCCTCTTATCACTCTCCTTTTGAATTTGGTTTTATTTGAACTTGGCCAAGGTTTCTTGGAGTTGGATTGACAAGCAAAAACAAAGACAAAACAAAACAGAACCTTAAGTGCCTACTGGTCTGCTTTCTCTCTATAACAAGCTTCTTGCCAGAACCCCACCCCTACCCAAATTCTTATTAACTTTATCTGAGAACCGTGATCTATAAAATGAGAAGAGAATGGAAGAGGAGGAGGAGGAGACAAGGGTGGTTTTAAATTCAGTTTTCAGAAAAATACAAACTTTGGTCATTTTGAAGATAATGCGCTTTGAATAAATTGACTGTGACACTTTGCTTTGGATTTTTAGAGCAAAGCCAGTCGCGTGGATGCCCATACCCTAGAAGAGCAGTGAGGGACAGTCTAGTCACAGTAGAGGCAGGGGCATGTCTATTCCAATATGTGGACAGGATGTCACACTGGACAGGTCTGGCTTTTTCTACTTGGGATATGTGGTCTAACAGGACTGCCTGATCCGTGTTTTTCCCACACTTGAATTGTTCCCGTGCCAACTGCTTTATGAAACACTTAACAGCGATTCATAGTGATGGGGTGAACAGCACAGGGGCTATTTGTTTATTTTAGACAAGGTCTCGCAGTGTTGCTTAGGCTTGTTTTGAACTCAAATTCCTCCTACCTACCACTCCCAAGTGTGGAAATTACAGGGGTGAACTCTTTTTCTTTCTCTTGCAATGCTGTTGGTAGAAAGGGGGCCTTGCACATGCTAGACACACACCTTAACACTGGGCTACATCTCCAGCCCACAGACAGCTTATTACATTTTATACATTCTTAATTTCACTTTTTTAGAGTAATAAAGTGGAAAAGACACCAGGATCCTAAAAGAGAAGAAAAACCCACATTATATGGGTTTATAAAGCAAGCTAATAAGCTTTTCAATAAAATTAAGAATGGTATGTTCCTTTCACCTTAACACACATACTGAACTTGAGTGATGGCTCTTGAGTAATATTTCTCAGATGGTTCAGAGTTCTGCAGCAGAAAGGAGTGGAATGAACAGAGCGACCTTCGCCTCTCTCTCTAGCCTCTTCCAGAAGGAAGATTCCCAGACTGTCTCTCCTGTCCCTCCTTGACCAACCAGTCATCTCCTTCACTGTCCTGGGGATCCAGCACTGTGCACCAGGCTGCTCCTCTAGGGGTGAGGGTGGGGAGGGGGTGTGGGGGGGTAAAGTGTGCTTTGCTTTCCTGATTCAGGCACAAACGGCATCCTAAGCAAGGACTCTTCAGGGGTTTACACTGTGGCCCTTACTTCTAGACACTCTGGAACTCCAACCAAGCAGAGGACACAGACCTTGCCTATGTGATGTGGTTTGAGTGGGAACTGTTTGTGAAGGAAAGGAAGGGTAGGGAAATGGGAGGGGGAGGAAGGAAGGGGAAAACAGGAGAGGAAGGGAGGGGAGGGACTAAAAAGACTCATTTACTTTCCTTATGGAGTTACTGGAATGGCTGACCTCATTCCAAGTTAGAGGATGCTTACTTTGTATCTGAACGTGATGGGGAATAAAACTGCTCACAGTAACTTTGTTTCTTTTCTCTTACTGAGTTCCCACATCCCAACCGAGAAAGACTTCTCTAGCAAGTGCCTTGCTGAAGGAGGTCGAAGCTCCTGGAGCCAAGCCTGTGGCTCTCTCCTCTCTGTTCTCTTCGCCTGCTTAGCATCTGCTTTTGGCTTAGACATGAGAGCTAGAAAACATGCCTCCCTGTGAGTCTTACTGCAAAGTCCCAGGGCCACTCACCTGCCACCACATCTGCATGTCCTGAAAGTCCTATGACTTGCCATCCCGAGAAGTAAGGAAACAATGCCCACCTCAAGATTCATCTTTTCATAACCTTTTTACTATACTGCTCACCTATTGCCTATTATTATTCCTGAAAGAAATAATAAAGAGGATAATCTTATTTATATTATTATTATAAATAATATTATAGTTCAATTATCTAGTTATGATTATGTAACAAGTTTAATAAACAAACACCTATTTAAAGCCCTTCTTGGGTCAGGTACCCAAGCCCTATTTTCTTGGTAAATTTCAGTACAGCTGTCAGAAAAGCGGAAACCACCCGACATGGGGAGCCAGCCTGGTAAAACCATTGGGTAATTTAAAAACAAAAACAAAATACAAGACCAGGAATCAGTAAGGTCAGCAGTGGGTAAAGGTCGGAGGGAAGAATGCTCTAGGCAAAGGGAAAGGAATATTTTTATCGTTTAATATTGAAAAATGGGACTGAAGAGAAATGAAGACATTTAAGGGAAAGACATAAGCAGGGAAGGACCAAGGTCCAGAGGGCCTCCAAAGCCCCCAAAAGAAGTACAGGCTCCATGCTGTGGCCAATAGGAACACCCTACAATTAACTTATTTACTTAATATACCAATGTGGGGGGTTGTTTTATTCTTACTCTCTTGAGTTGAAGGGTCAAAATTAAAAACTGCCATACACTGTGTGTCCTTTTTCATACAGAAAACTTTATAGTCCCGTCCCCAGCTTCCACGCACACACTGTGCATTGCTGTACCAAAGAAGCCTGCACTTCTCGCATCCCTGCATCCCTGCATCCCTGCAAACGCAAGCATAGGCAAACATTCATCACATATTACCTATACCTTTCAACCTGGTCACTTCGTACTTCTTGATGCCAGGCCTCATGCTGTGCTGTATCATCCCTATCACACAGCTTTATTGAAGCTGGCCCACACGGGATGAGACAGGCAGTTTCCTATCTTGATTATCAACAGTTAACATGGTCTCCCACCTTTTCTTCCTGGAACCCTTAACTCATTCCTTTTCTAGGTTTCCAGAACTTTCTCCCCAAGGGAGAGAAATGTAGGACTCCTGTTCTACGTCATTGTCTTGGCAGGCCTCCCTTGCTTTCTCCGATAGACAATGAATGCAATGGCAGCTGGCTTAAGAAACATCACCAACCAGCTCTGATGCAGGCAGCACTGTAGGCTGCAGGTTGAGGGAATGTAAGGGCAGTTTGTCTCCAGTGGAGAGCTGCCTTTAGTAGCAATCAAGGCATTCCAAAGGAAACACTGTGTCTTCTTCCCCAAAGCAGCATGCAATAGATACTTGGAAATCCCAACTCATCTGGTGGACCTTCATCAGTATCTGGAATAGTAGCATGGAGGGTGATGCTCCACCACACACACACACACACACACACACACACACACACACCCTGTGGATGATGGGAGTGGTCCTTTTAAAAGAGACCCCAGGATTTGGAGAGGCGGTTCAGCCATTAAGAGCATTTGCTGTTCTTTCAGAGCACCAGAGTTGGATTCTCAGTTCCCACACAGACTGCTCAACTCCAGTTCCTGGGAACCTGCCACCTCTAGCATTCTCAAGTACCTTCACACATGTGTGCATATGCACACACACACACACATGTCCGTATAATTACAAGTAATACTAAATCTTTTTGTTTGTTTTTAAAGAGAAACCCCAGAGACAAAGCTCACCCCTTCCCCATTGAACACAGAGATGGCCACCTAAGAATCAAAGGCCCATTCTTGGCAGAATCAAACTGCTGGGGCTTTGCTATAGATACCCAGCCCCCAGAACCGTGAGGAGCCAGTATCTGTTGTAAAGGCCTCACAGTCTAAGGGAGTTTGTTTTTAACAGCCAAGGACAAAGGACAAACCCACAGCTAGTAAAAGATCAGACATCACGCAGACAACCCAGGGGGAAGTGACATCTCCAGATAACTTCACACAGTACCTCTGAGCCTCCGCCAGCCATTTGCTGAGGACACCTGGTCTTGTTCAGCATTCTTGGCTATGGTCAGTGAGCCAGGCCTGCAATGGAGGTGTCTGGTCACAAGCCAGAGAGTTGGCAAGCCCCTGAGACCAGAAGGCAAGAGGTCTGGTTTGGTCTCAGGAAATGCCTGGCATCTCTCTTCTTGAGAAGACAAGATGTCTATCAACCCCTTTTCCTAGAGGTGGGAGATACAGTAATGGGGTGACCTGGATACAGAAGGTACTCTGTGAATGCACCGCCTGCATAGGCTACAAGTTCTATCTCTTGAAAGAGTTAACACAGGCCCCAGAGAAGATGGGGCAGCGAGGGAGGTGTGTTAGGTCAGAGCACCCAAGGTTCAAGGGTCATAGGGTCCTCTGAGGAGTGGCTTGAAAGCGTTTCAGCACAGCTAGCTCCTCCCCTTGCCGGCTGAACAGTTTATCCCATCTCCGTATGTCCCTATGTCCCCTTCTTCCTGCTTAGAGTGGAAGAACAGGGCTACCCACTGAGCGGTCACAGAGAACCTTGCAGTAATAATTTAATACCCACTCTCTGTTCCTACTCCACATACATAAGGCTCCCTCGGCTAGATGCTTTTCGGCGGTTTTCAGATAGCAAACTGCAAACTTTCAACAAAAGAGTCTCCTAAAGGTGCCACATGTATTCGCAAGGCGTGAGGTGGGAAGTGGGGGGTGAGGGGTGGGATTGAGATACTGCTGACTGACCTTGGCTGTGCTCTCGGAGTGTGCACAGTGACCATGGTGACCCAGACCAGTGTGAATGGGCAAGCCACAGATCTATGAAAACTTGATTACAGTACCAGAGCTCCGAGTTATTATCTGGTAAGCATCCTGGAGCTGGTGGGCAAGGCTGAGCCATTGTTCCAAAAGGGACTACAGAGGCGCCTGTTGGGGAGGGAGGCCCCTCTCAGCTTTGCTCTCTGTTGGTGGTAGCCATTTCCCCTCCCACGCGCCTCTGGAAATGCAAAGACCGGATGGAGTTGCAAGTGGTCGGCGCTCTAGTGGCTTTCCCACTTTATGTACCTCTCCGCGTCTTCCTGCCCCGGTAGCCAACCCCCACTGCTAGATTGGGTCTTCTCTTCCAGAGAAAGCGCTGAAGCGCCCCCGTGGCAGGGTGGGGGCTGGGTGGAGGACCAGCGGGGGATGGGTGAGAAGCCAGGAGCAGAAAAAGAAGGGAGGAGGGGGGGGCGGAGCTGGAGGCAGAGGGAACAGCAGATTGTGCAGAGCCAATGAGAGCAGCAGGACGAGGTGGTACCAAATTCCCATCGGCCAATGACTAGCCAGAGTTTACGAAGGCCTCATTAGCATCGCCCCCCTCCGCTTGGCTAGGGATGGGACAATGCGGTGTTGGTGTCTGCAGTATTCTGACTCCTGGACACCGGTGGCTGCAAGCTGCGATTTTGGCGTCCTCTCATTTTCTATCCTTATCTCCGCCCGCGGCTGCCCTGGCCAGCCAGTTTTTGATTTTTTATCTGGTCATTGATCAATATAACGAACCTAAGGATATACAGGACATTAATACCCCACTGCCAGCTCTGGCCCAGAGCTTGTACCGCGCAGCGGGCTGCAGAAACTTAGTCATAGCACCCTTTGTCGCTGAGGTCTGAAGCTCGCTGCACGTTCTCATCCCTGGGAACGTGACCCCAGCATCCGACGCCAAGATGCCGGCCCACATACTGCAAGAGGTGAGCTTACACCCCACCCCCCACCCCCTCCTCAGGTTGGCGGTTGCAGATTGGACTTCTAGGTGGGTGGCTGTTGAGGGTTGGAGAGAGTTCAGAGCAGCTGGGAGCATTTAGCCATCATTTCCGAATTGCTCAACCTTGATAGATTGTTTCTGGACCGGGTGATAACCGGATTTTTACTCAGTACAGTTGATTGTCCCAACTTGTGTTTCTTAAAGTAAAACCTGACCTCTTTTCGATATGCGCAGATTTTCCTTTGTGAGTTGCTAAGGGTGCTGCTAATAAAGCGTCCTTTCCTGCCCCTTCATCATAAGGCTTATTCCCGATGGCCTGCACATTTCCGTGTTCCATTGGTGCGCTCTACAGTCATGCAACCTTGGCACTGGGGTATGGCCGTTATTGCATCTCTCCCGCAGTTATATTAGAGGGAAAGTAACCCCTGCTGCCCCCACGCGTCTGCAGTCCCTAATTCTCCACCCCCTCTCATTGCAGATCTCTGGCGCTTACTCAGCCACCACCACAATCACAGCGCCACCTTCTGGGGGACAGCAGAATGGAGGCGAGAAGTTTGAAAAGAGTTCTCACCACTGGGGAGCAGATGTTCGCCCTGAACTAAAAGATGATCTATATGACCCCACCTATCAGGATGATGAGGGGCCCCCGCCCAAGCTGGAGTACGTCTGGAGGAACATCATTCTCATGGCCCTGCTGCATTTGGGAGCCTTGTACGGGATCACACTGGTTCCCTCCTGCAAGCTCTACACCTGTCTCTTCGGTGAGCAGCACCCCTTGTCTTGGGCCAATACTTCAGATTTCTCCTTGATCTTTAAAGAGGTGGCCTCTGGTCTCTGACCCAAGGCAGTGGCCCTTTCTTTTTGGTTCTTGTTGGACCAGCTGGACTGGGCAAAGAACCTCGTGGTGTTAAGAATGGGGGGAGGGGGGAACTTGAGTCTTGAGAGTCTCATAACATTGATGCAGAGGTCTCTGAGCAGGCTTTTCTGTATGAGTCACTTGATGGCACCTGTCCCAGCTTTGCCTGCCACAAGAGAAGCAGGGCCTGCCTCAGAGACGTCAGAGCCAAGAGCTAGACCACGGGCCTAGTGGGTAACCTGTTGAGTCCAGTGAGGGGACAAAGCCATGGGATGCTGTTTTAGGCAGAGAGAACAGAGGGTAGGTTATAAGCCTAACTGTTTGGACTTCCTGCCTGGCCAGACTAGGCTGGTTTGCCTGGAGAAAGATGACGAAGGCTCCTGTATATCCAAGTTCAAAGGTGTATGGTACCACGATTTGGTACAAGCCAGTCAACAGACCATTCTTAGAATAAAATAAGATTGCAGGAAGGTTTTACCTTCTATTCAGCCTTCTGCCCCTCTTTTCCTGTCCACATTGTGCTGTGGCACTTTTCTCTCCACACCTAACACATACCTCCTGAGCAGGAAGAGAGCCTGGAGCAGCCACAGCCCAACTGTGATGAGTGTGCCCCTGTGCCACTGACCTGCCTAGCTCAGCTGCCCAGGGAGCCATGGGTAGTGCTGCCCCCTAGCGACACGCATGTGCTTTGCGGGTGGTTACACAACTGAACATTGAACCAGGAAGGAGGGACTGCATCTATAGTCAGGGCCTCTTGCTGCTCTCAGAGAAGCGGAGAGCAAGGGTTTCTTTAGAACAATTGATTTTCTAGAACAGTATCTGCATGTAGGTACTAATGGCAGGTCTCTTGCAGGACAGTGTATAGAAAGGCTGGTTGTCTCATTGTTGGCTGTCTCTCTGCCTCAGTCCTCCTAGGTCCTATAAGTGGTGAGATTCGATTCTTGAGAGTTTTCCAGGTACCAAACTTTTTCTCCCAAGACAAGGTTTCTCTGTGTAGCCCTGGCTGTCCTGGAACTGGGTCTTTAGACCAGACTGGCCTCCAACTGCAAGATCGGCCTGCCTCTACTTCCTGAGTTCGGGGATCAAAGGCGTGTGCCACCACCACCCAGCTCCCACTCATAGTCTTCACATCTTTGTCAAAAGTAGGAATGGAATACTTCTTTAGAATAGTTGTGTGCCCTGCCAGCCTTTTCCTGACTCGGCTGCTTTAAGAGTCTTTTGTACCTTTGTGGACTCCGTAACTCTGGAGCCGAATAGGTGCTTTTGACAGCACAGAGAGATTTTACAAAGCTCCACCCCCTCCCCCTCCCCCTCCCCATCCCGATTCTGAAGTTAAAGCTAAGAAAGAGATAGTTCCTACCCACCATTGTGAACACTTTTCTGGCAGACAGGGGAGGGATCTAAGTCTCCTGTTTGCTAGACGGAGAGGTGGACTGAAGAGGCCTAAGACTGCCTAGGTTTGTGTGTCCTGTGTGGTTGTGCGCACAACCACACACACACACACACACACACACACACACACACACACCCCTCTACCCCATCATCTGAGTTTTGATCCAGTCTACTTGGGTCATCTGCAGCATAAGCCCTTGGTGCTCAGCGAAGGGCTTTGGCTCTGCCCAAAGCCATCCCGTGATGCAGGGCTCTGGTTACCCTAGGATTTTTCCAGATAGGAAGGCCTTTCATCCGTGGCTGGTCTCCTGGGATCCTGTAGGAGGTACGGGAGTTGGGAAGGAGGAGAGAGGGGTCTCAGGAAACATGTTATCTGACTGCAGAAGGACGCAGCAGTTGGTGCAATGTGGGGTGTTTCCAGTAGCAACTAAGTTCTGTAGTCTGTGAAGGTCCTTTGTTTCTTGGTGTTCCTTGGGAGGGAGCCAGTATTAGCCTATTCTACCAAGGCCCCTGCTCCCTAGTTCTGCAAATAGGGGGAGGGTGTCAGATGTCTGTACCGCTCTCTGTCCCAGTGAGATATCAGGACTGTCACTTCTTGAGCCTTTCTGCTTCAAGGACAGTGAAGCAGTGTTTTTCTGCCAGCTTTGAGCATCTAACATTCTGCAAGGACAGGACCATGGCCAGGGAGAGAAACAAGACGAGGGAGTGGATATGCAGATCTTAGGGGCTGAGTAGTAGAACGGAAACAGGTGATGGCGGATGGAAAACTCACCTTCGAACAGTAGACAGACGACCTTTTCCAGAATCTGTTTCTTTAATAAAAGTGCTTGGTACAACTAGTAGTACCTTGTTCAAGGTGTGTGGAGAATATGAGAGTATTAGTACCCTTGGTAATGTTTGCGCCACTATGCAAATCTGACTTCCCGTTATGCTGCTGTGGTGTTGAAATGCACCTTTGCTAAAAGCCTTGTGTAGAGTTAGCTATTCAGTATGCCACTGCTTGTCTTTTCCAGTTAGCCATTGCCCAAGCTGTTCTGGCTGGTGCTTCAGAACTGCCCTTGGATATGGGTTCTAAGTTGAGGAAATGCAGTTTCCTGACCAGAAATCTTTAGAGGACTGCTAGAGGTCAAAGAACATTGGCCCTGGGAATGAAACCCAGTGATAGCCAGACTCGTGATGACCAGTGGTACCAAATGTTTAAAATGTATGAAGTTTCTACAAATCAGTGCGCCCCAGGGCTGCAGGGAAAACCAGGCCTTTACCCAAAGGCTAACTGAGAAGCTGACGGGTGCCAGGAACCTGTCTTTGGCATACTTCCCTTATGGATCTTGGCTTGTTGGTGACACCCAACTTTCTGGTCCTACAGCGTATTTGTACTATGTAATCAGCGCCCTGGGCATCACAGCCGGGGCTCATCGCCTGTGGAGCCACAGAACATACAAGGCACGGCTGCCCCTGAGGCTCTTCCTCATCATTGCCAACACCATGGCGTTCCAGGTAAGAAGTGGGTGCTGTGGCTGTGTCTCCGCCCAGGGGTGGGTAGTCAGGGATCAAGGTCTGGATAGTTGACTAGGACAGCCATTGTTTCTACTGCTATGTGGTCCCCTAGAGTGAAGATCAGTGCTGAAGTCCATATACCATAGAGTCACTTGTAAAGGGAAACAAGAAAGGGTCCCCATGTGCCGGGTCACTTTTCATCTTAGAGTCCCAGGGGTGTCACACAGCTTGGCAGTTGTGGGTCTTTAGTATAAAGGGCACACAAGAGCTGAGCACTGACTCTGGTTTCTTAGACCATAAGTGAACCGTTCGTTTTAAAGTAACTGTCTTAGACTCTACCACAGTGGGATGGACACGGACCCACAGGTGTCGTAAGACCCTGGGGCTCTTTTAAGTCCTCAAAGCCATTTGAGGAAGTAGACACAATTGTTGCTACCCCTCTACAAGCGCCGGAGCTTACACCGGAGAAAAGACAGAGACTTGGTAGAGGACCCTCGTGGCTCCTAAGCTCTTAAGGACACAAGGGTAGCCACTGGTGGGTTTAATTTGCAGCAAGATGAAACTAGGAAACCAAATTGGTCCTCTGTGCCGTGTCGAGATTTGAGATGCTCACCAGATTTGCCAAATCCTCTCTGGTGGAGCAACTTTACTTTTCAAAGATCCCTAGTATTCTTGGGGGACAGAGGGGGTGTGGAGGAAGAGACAGTGGTGTACTCTTGAGGTAAGCCAGGATGCAGACAGGCCCAGAGGTCCTTGGGTGATGTACCTGTGCTCGGGAGTTACCTGCTGGCCTTGATCCTGGGCAGAAAGGGCTGCCACTTGGTGAATGGGTTTCTCCACTGTTTCTACAGAGGAGCACCCCAGGAGTCAGGCCACTTGCCTTGTAACTAACTCTGTGAGCCATAGGATAAGGCGCTCCATGTGAGCCCTGCCCCGAAGTCCCTGCTTGGAAAGCTGCTATGGGATTCTCCAAATGGCTCATTGGTTAAAAGTGCTTTCTGTGCAAGCCTGACAGTTTGATCTTAAATCTGGAAGGAGAGATCTGAGTCCTGAAAGTTGTCCTCTGACCACACATGGGCCGTGACACGTGTGCACCTGTACCCACACACGTAAAATTAGCTTTAGGATTGACTCTTCTTGCTAATGAAGCATGAGGACTGTGACTTACCCACGCTTGCTTTCGTATAACCTCAGGAGGTGACCGTGCTGTTCCTCTGCTCTGGGACTTTAAATTGCTTTTTCTATATGTGCCCCTAAGGCAAGGATGAAGCACAGGATAGCCCCTCACCTTCCACCCTGTGCGTATTCTTGAGCCAGAGTCCTGAGGATTTTGTGAGTTGGGCTGAGAGTCCCAGGCCCTTGCAGACATCTAGGTCCTTGCAGGCTCCTTGGAGGGCCTCTCTTCTCAATACTGGGTTCCTCTTTCCTGTGCTTCCAGAATGACGTGTATGAATGGGCCCGAGATCACCGCGCCCACCACAAGTTCTCAGAAACACACGCCGACCCTCACAATTCCCGCCGTGGCTTCTTTTTCTCTCACGTGGGTTGGCTGCTTGTGCGCAAACACCCGGCTGTCAAAGAGAAGGGCGGAAAACTGGACATGTCTGACCTGAAAGCCGAGAAGCTGGTGATGTTCCAGAGGAGGTGAGTAGGGTGTGGGGGTTGAAGCTGAGGCTGTGCCCCCCCCCCCCCGGGAATGTACAGTTTACACTGTCTGCATTTTTTATTAGGAATTATAAAGTAAAAGCCATGACTTACTGTGTCCACATGTTCAGATCATTTTTAAAACGTATTTTTAACATCCTGTAGGGCACAGAGAGAAACCTATTTTCCTCCGTGCGTGTTATCTTATAATAGGCACCAGTTAACTGCAAAAAAAAACCCAAAAACCTTGCTCATTGTCCTAAGCGGTGCAGGACGGCCCTGAGTGCAATCGAGAGCTTATCTTGCAGGACTAAGTGGCCTCCTATAAGGGGGTGATAAGTCAAGGAGCCTGAGAGTCACCATGCAAGTCAGGATCTGTCTAGACTGGACAGCTGCAAAGAGCAGGGGGCAGGCTTAGGAGAAAGTGGCATTGAAGCCACAGCACACAGAGACATGGAGGGTTCCAGGTTCCAGGGAGAGGCCTTGCCGGCAGTGAGCTGAAGGGTGGGTGTTCAGGGGTGCAGCCTCTGCTTGAAATCCCAGGTGTGAGAGAGAAAAAGAGCGATGATGAAGACGTATCGCCAACTCCCTTCCTACAGACTCCTCCACACAGACTTAAGTAGTTAAGTTAGCAGCCGAATCACTAAAGGCTTCTCCAGCAGCGTGAGGCAGGAGTGTTGCCCACTCTTGGGAAGGGCACAAGTTAGGTGGTAGGAAAGACTTAAGCAGAGAAACAAGGAGTTACAAGCAGGGGACTTCCTAGGGTGTGAGAGGAAAATGGTGGCTATTGAAGGACGCGGCGAGTCAGTTCCCTTGGAAGGATCTGTGGTCTTGTGTACCCGAGGGATAGTGCTGTTGTCTGTGTCAGAGGCTTACAGTTTGGGGGTTGGGGAACAGATCTAGGAACACTGGTAGCAGGAAGTGGAGGCATGCCACCACATGCTAAGTGACGATTCTGGTGGTCATGAGAGGAAACAAAGGCAGGGGCTGGAAAGATGATGGCCCCGCTGTGAAGAGCACTGACTGCTCTTCCAGAGGTTCTGAGTTCAATTCCCAGCAACCACCCGATGGCTCACAATCATCTGTAATGGGGTCTGATAGCAACAGTATACTCACATATAAAATAATGTGAGAGAGAGAGAGAGAGAGAGACAGACAGACAGACAGACAGACAAAGGCAGCCCAGAAAGCAATAGGGATAACAGGGTCATCTACTGCATCCATCTCCCCCCATCTAAACAGAGAGCTAACAGCACTTGCTCTCAAATCTTCTACCACAGGTTTTGGGCTGGTTCCTTCTGGTCTTTACTCATGGGACAGGGGAGAAATCAGCCCTGCCTGCAAGGAGTGTGAGAGTTCTCTCTCCATGAAGCCTAAAATATGTCATCTCATTGTAGGTACTACAAGCCCGGCCTCCTGCTGATGTGCTTCGTCCTGCCCACGCTGGTGCCCTGGTACTGCTGGGGCGAGACTTTTGTAAACAGCCTGTGCGTTAGCACCTTCTTGCGATACGCCGTGGTGCTCAACGCCACCTGGCTGGTGAACAGTGCCGCCCACCTCTACGGATATCGCCCCTACGACAAGAACATTAGCTCTCGGGAGAACATCTTGGTTTCCATGGGAGCTGTGGGTAAGTCCCCACAGCAGGACCACATCTGGTGACTGGCTTCTTAGAGATTCTTGGCCGGGAGCCAGAGGAATGATGATGATGCGATTTTTGATATTTCCCACTGTGAGACTTGGGGGGGGGGGATGGGGGATGGTAATTTATTAGGGAATTCTTTTGAGAGGCCATAACTTCTTTGGAAAGGGTGAAAATGTGCCTGTGATGGGACCTTTTGAGTTAGTTCTTCCGTTTCCTGATTACCTCTGACAGCTCAGGGCAGGGATCATTAATAGAAAAGCAGAGTCGTCTCCATGAGTGTAAGCTTCATGTGTTGATTTAGCCATGCTGTATAAAAGCTAGAGTTACAATTCATTTCAAGTATGTTCCTGGATAGCATTTTTATCTCTAGAGTGCTTGGGCGTGGCTTATCCATTAGTGACACCTGTAGGTGCACGTTGGCACATGTTCCTCGTCACCCTGCCACCCTCTGCCCACCTATCCTCTGTTTTTCTGATTTCTCCTGTTTTGTGCTGGAGCTCCCCTTCGCACAGGGTTGATCTGGGAGTCCTACCAGATCAGTTGATCGTAATTGTTGGGTCCAAGCTATAAATCCAATCCCAGTTGTCAGGATGCATGCACGCATGCCTCTGCCACCTGTGCCGCCCACATTTTCCTGTTCTTTCAAGTTAGTTTTCCCTATGCAGACCTGTGGTTTCTTTTTCTTACTGATAAGAGCTGTTGGTCAGCCAACGACACTGTTCAGATTGGTGCTTGTATATCTTGGTACAACACTCAATTTAGCCAGTTTGGATGGAGCTAGATATATCTATATATCTATACACACACACACACACACACACACATCTATATATTTTGATGGATATATATATATATATATATACACACACACACATATATATATATATATATATAATTATATATTTAACTTATAAGTACACTGTAACTGTCTTCAGACACACCAGTAGAGGGCATCAGATCCCATTGTGAGCCACCATGTGGTTGCTGGGAATTGAACTCAGGACCTCTGGAACAGCAGTCAGTGCTCTTAACCACTGAGCCATCTCTCCAGCTCCAACTTTGGATATTATTAAAAGTATTTTTCCTGGGTTGTCATGAAGGGTCAGCAGGTAAAAGCACTTACCTGCCAAACCTGAGCAGCCTGAGTTTGATCCCTGAGACCCACCTCGTGGAAGGAGAAAACCGACTCCTGCACGCTGTGGCACTCATTGTGCGTATGCAGAAACTCATACAAATACTAAAAGTACATTTAAAAACTGCTCATGTTCTCTTTATGTTTGAAATAAATTACCTAAACTCTGCAGCACTGAGATCCTCTTAGAGATGGAGTCACTTAGACAAGATGTGTAGGTCCCAGAGTATAAATGGAACTGCAATGCCTTTGGTGGTGTCTGTCTGTTCCGAGTAAATGAAACTGGGTTTAGCCATTCACTCACCTGCAGCCCTGATTCCCCTAAGTCTGAGGAGCCCACTGGGTAAGAGGCGTGGGCAGAGGAGGAAGCACTGAGCCCCCTCTCTGTTCTCCTTGCTTCTATTTGCAGGCGAGGGCTTCCACAACTACCACCACGCCTTCCCCTACGACTACTCTGCCAGTGAGTACCGCTGGCACATCAACTTCACCACGTTCTTCATCGATTGCATGGCTCTCCTGGGCCTGGCTTACGACCGGAAGAGAGTGTCCAGGGCTGCTGTCTTGGCCAGGATTAAGAGAACTGGAGACGGAAGCTGCAAGAGCGGCTGAGTGTGGGGTCTTGCAGTTCCTGTTCCAGAAGCCAGCTTGGCAGAGGCTTACTGTTCTGTTAATTAACTACTGAGTATTGCCACCCAGATGCTAAAATGATGACTGACGTTAACCCATTCTGGTACAGTATTGTAAAACGGACAAAAATCGGAAGTCGACAGCTCTTCCTTCTATGCTAAGCTCATCTTCCCTTCTAGTTTCTTTTCCCGTTGTCTTTTTCTTTGCTTTGTCCCTGATGACCTCGTTTCTCATTGCTTCTCCCAAGCCAGCCGCCGCTCAGCTATAGGTCAGTGTTCACCTTCCAGAGTACACCAACTTCTCAAGGGTCTACAGTAAAGGTTCGTGCCCCACCCCCAACTCTTCTTAAGCTGCTCTGAGTTAGAAATACAAGAAAAATCTTGAGAGATTTCTCCTGTTATTTTTAGCCCAGGCTTTGCCAGATGGAATGAAAAAGAAAATAGTTTTTATTTGGCAGGGAGCCTATAAAAGAGGTAAATCTTAAGGGGCCAAGTTCAACACGCAGGCTATGATTCATCAAAGCCGTGGGAGAGGGGGATCTCTTATGAACAGGCTCAGCTCCGTCTGGCAGAGCTACCGCAGCCTTTCAACATAGCGCGCCTCCTCTCCTAATTCTTAGTAGGTGGCAACTGAGGAACTTCGTGACACTAAAATACAGTAACACATCAGTATCTCAGTGTAGTTTAGGCTGAAGATTTAAAAAATATATATATATATATATACTAGTAAAGTGAAAAACAATTTGTAGGAAAAGTGGTCTTTAATAAGGATTTTCTTTTCCTTTAATGACAAGGACCCGGGGCCAGGTGTGGTGGCTTGCATCTTAAATTGCAGGACTGGAGAGGCAGAGGCAGGTGGATCTCTGAGTTCAAAGCCAGCCAGGGCTAGATAGTGAGACCTTGTCTCAAATTAAAAAAAACAACAGTTAGCAGGACATGCAGAGCAAGGGACCCTCGAGTGAGGCATGTTTGGAATCCGTAGGGCAGTCGCTCATGGTTTCGAGCGTCCCGTGAGCTGCACCCCCAGGGTCTTTTTAATTCCTGTTCTTCCATCTTTAAGATGATGGTCGTGCCCACAAATTGAGGATAGCTGTGGCGTTTCCATACATCTAACAGTGGAAGGATTTCAAGAGTTGAACTTGAGTCACAGTTAAAACTGAAAAGTCGTAAAGTCTGTCCTGGATCCTTACAAACACTCCGTGAGTGCTTCCCTCAGAAGACGATGCTGCGCGCCTTCTCCCTCCCACTGTCGGGCAGTGGACGGGCACGTTGGAAGTCGCTGTGGGCGCCTCCTAATGACTTCTCAAAGGAAAGCTTCTGAGGGCCCCTTACCAGGGGACTTCACGGCTTTGGGGTGTTCTAGTGGAGCAGGTTAGGTTTTTTTTAGCCCCTTTCAGTCCCGCTGCTGTTTGTGGCAAGGCAGTACTGACTCATGCCTCACTAGCTCTGTGACCAGGTAGGACTCTGCCTGGGATACATGGTTGAAATCTCTCAGCTCTACCACACCTGCCTCTTTTCCCCTACCCATTTTTTGTGTTTTGGGGTGGGTTTTTTTGTTGTATTTCTTTTTTCCTCTTTGACATTTAGTCTTGGTCTAGGCAGAAATGTCCTGGATATTTCCAGGCAGTAAAGATGTGTGGTCCTGGCACCTTCCTCACTCAGAGATACAACCTCTATCTGCAGTAGGTAGAGACGGCTATCCTTTTCTGGTGGGTTTCAGATTCTCCACCTCTTATCCCTCCCAGGCTTCTGACACTCTCTTCAGCTCTAAAGAAAAAGTTTGGCCAACTTTCTAGAAACATCCCTGGCTCAGAGAGACTCTTTGTCAGTCATTCCAAAACAAATGGTTTGGTGGCACACATGCCGGCGAGTCAGGGCGGACAGAGCATGCACCGTGCTCCCGGCACTTGGCAAAGCTTCGGCAAAGCTTCGCGGGCTAATCAGCCCTCCTGGGTGATGCTGTGGTTAAGTGGGAAGCACAGCACTCGAGGTTGTGTTCTTAAGTGCCTCTGTTTGAAAGCTTTGGGTAGGGTAGGAGAGCTGAGATGCCATGAATTTCACAGAAAGGCTCTCGTGCAGCAGTGCAGAAGCCTGGCCGCGTCGGCTGTACAGCATACCAGGTGCTGTGCTTCGAGGGGACAGTCTTCCTGGGCTAGTTGAATAGAGAGAGGCTTTAGGGCCTTCCTGTGCCCACTTGAAAGTAGCCTTACCCTTCAGCTGTTTGCTAAAAGAGAATTCTTGGGCGAATCCAAGGTATTTGCTGAGCTGTGGCCCTATTCTATTCCTTGGATATGCCTTTTGAGTGATTTCAGTTCCGCTGGTTATGGTGCCCACTTAAACAAATGTGAAAAATAAAAGCAGCTCTCTTCTTAGCCTGCCCCGTGGATCTGAACCATGCTGTGGCTAAGGACCCCGTAAAATAACATCTGTCGTTAAGGGTGTACCAGCTCACTAAGAAACACTGCTATCAAGATTTTTAAAGCTCAAACCAAGTGACACTTTTAATAAGAGACTAAGATCTGATTGAGGGAGTTTTCTAACAGTCCTTGCCTCGTGGACACGCTAAAGTTTGACTTGGGTGCCTTACCTCTTTTCTAACCAGTGTTGCTCGTGAGCCTGTGGCGCTCGCTTGCTCGCTCGCTCGCTCGCTCCGTGGATTCCTTAAAACCAGAGAGCCTGTAAGTGTGGCAAGATCAAAACTGGCCTGGCTGGAGGGTTAGCTGGACATGGATCTGCAGGATTGCCTCTGGGGACCTCGTTTTGGGAACTTTTCTTGGGGCTGTTTTGCTCAAGTGCCCGTAGCTGATGGATGGGTGAAGTAATTTTGAACGTACGCGATTTGTAGGTTTTGTTATTTGTTTTAAGATTTAAAAGCTGGTTATAGGATTTTAAGTGAAAGCTTTTCTTCCTGGTTTGCTAGTGTTCTTGAGTGTCTTCTTTAGTTGAAATAGGTTAGTAGGAAATTTAAGAAAGTGGTGGCCGTGTTACACTGGTGGTGAAGGCCAGGGCCGCCTACCAACTCTCAGTTTTTTGTAACAGTCCCACTCTGACGATAATGAGTTCACTCCTTGGATAAGGATGTTAATGAGGGAAGAGCCTTCCCGACCTGACCTAATCAGCTCTTACTGGACCCAGCTGTCAACACTGTTGCATTGGGGATTTAAGTTTCCAACCCATGACTTATGGGACAGATTCAAACCGTAGCACTGGGCATTTCGCCTAACAATACTGTGACTCAGTATTCTGTGAAACTGGGATAATATTCCTGACCTACCTCCACGGGTAGGTGTGAGCATGAGAAAATGCTCTTTATAAAACATTTGGGGATCCTCTGCAGAGGAGTATTTAAGTCCTGCACATTTTTGTAGTAACTGTCCATCGTGGACTTGACATGTGCCTATGTCCCAGATGACGTTGTTAATCTACATCATTCTCAGAGGTTGAATGGATGCGTCAGATAATGTATACTCACTGCTATGAAAACATGCAGGACTCCGTTTCCTTCCTTGGGTGGGATTTTTCCTTTATTATGTGCAACTGTAGTTATTTGTAATCTAATAATTTTCATTAATACCAACTCCGAAAGTATTTCTACTCATCTGAGGTTGTGTTTGTTCATAATAAAATGAAATGATCTGACTGCAAAATGTCTCGTGGTGTTTTGGCTGCAATACAGCCTCCCAGGAGCTGGGTGGTGGCAACGGTGGCGCGCAACTTTAATCCCAGCAATAGGGAGTCAGGGGCAGGCAGATGTCTGAGTTTGAGGCCAGCCTGGTCTACAGAGTGAGACTCAGGACAACTAGGGCTACACAGAGAAACCCTGTCTTAAATTTAAAAAAGGAAAAAGAGAATTTAGAAGTCATGAGGTTTGAGTCATACCCCAGTAACCTGCCCTGCCTTCGGTGTTATTTGAGATTCATTTCTGGGAACAGGAAACCAGTAGTAAGTGGATATTAAATCAGAAACATCAGCTGGCACCTTGGCTTGACAAATGCCAGGTCTTTGAGTAGCTCATGGCCAAACACACCCAGTCAACGAAGCGTCTTAGTGCAGATCTTTCCTTGAAGCTCTGGTTGGGCAGTCCAGCTCATTCTTAGGAATATCCTGTCTTTAGGGAACAGCTAGCCTCTCAAAGTGCTGATGCCTGAAGGAAAGCCACCCAGGGAGGGGTTCACCATCACAAGATGGGAAAGGCAGGGCTTGGTTTCCCTCCTTATGTCCTTCTCTGTAGCCTTTTCTGCTTCCTCTGCGGTTACTTAGAGGCTACCAAAAGGGAACACGGGTCGGGTCGTGCAAGACTGGGCTCCTAGTTCACCTCAATCCCTGAGTCTGTTTTTACCTAAGACATCCATTCTAAAGGACTCTTGTAAGGTCATGGTGCCAGCCTGTGATTCTAGCTACTTGAGGGAGGGAGGAAGAGAGGGAGGGAAGGCCTGGAAGTTCAAGGCCTGCCAGGCAACCTAGTGAGATTGCCTCAAAATTTAAAGAAATAAAGGGGACCGGTGGAGTCAGTGAAGGTGTGTTCCTTAGCAACTCTACAGGGCTCAGTAATTCTGAATCCCGAATCAGGGACTGCATGCTGACTCTTTGCCAGTCCTTAAGAGCCAGGCCAACAATTGTTGCTTCTTGTTCAAGGGTAAAGATCCCCTGAAGATAGCAATAAATTCCTTTGGGTGGTGGTGGTTTTGTAGGAGAGGCTAATCTTAGGTTAAGGTCCTAGTGAAATCAAACCATGTCACAAAAGGAAAAGAAACACTTCAAAGATACTGATGGAGACAAGAGTAGATTGCCTGATGCCCAGTGGCTACCAGTTTTCTACTTCCACAGAGAAACCGGGAAATGTCCTCCAAAATGTCTACCAGGGCAGGAAAAGGGGAAGAAATAAAACCAAGTCACACATGTAACTATTGGAAGCTGTTGATATATTGCCAGAAAAAAGGCAAATTTACCTCCATAAACTAGCAATGGATAATTTAACAATGACACAGAACGGGATCGCCACAAAATCAAAAGCAGTAAGTGTTATGCTTAAGTACCCCAGGGTGCTGCCTGGAGAAGTGGGTCGGGTGGTCATACCTCTGATCCCAGCACTTGGGGTATGGGGATCCCGACAGGTAGGTGGATCTCTAAGGCCAGCTTGACCCACTGTCATGAGCACCAGGCCAGCCAAGGCAAGTAGTGAAACCCTCTCTCAAAAGTATCAAGTACTATTGAAGGAAAACACAAGGGGAAAAAAAATAAGGCTAAGTAACGTTATAGGTGGGAAGGCTTAGTATTGATGGTAGTGCTCCCAAAACAGACTTGCCAATTCAAGACAATCCTTATCAAGTAATGTTCCAGTGAGGTAGATGAATATATAGATTATAACATTCACAGGGGAATTCAAGAGACCCAGAATAGACAAATAGAAAACATGCACACGTGCACATACAAAGATGGATGAAATTTATTCTTTCAAACTTTCTTCAAAGGGCCATTAATAAAAGTGGATAAATCCAGACCAAGTGGGGTTGAAAGTAGACATTTACAATTAACAGATACTTGGCAAGCATTCAGATGGCTCAACTGGTAAAGAGAATCTTCTAGCAGAGTTAAACAAGTGAATATCCGCAGGTAACTGTTACTATTGTTGGCCCACCACGTCATATCACACACAGCTAGGAACTCAAATATATTATGTAAAGCTAAAATTCCCTGAGGAGAAAACACTGGTGTGCACAGATGATAATTTCTTATGACAGTAGAAACAACGACCCTTTTTAAGTGTTACGAATTCGGTTTCGTCAAAGTAGAGGCTTTAGGTCTTCAAAAGATACCATCAGGTAACTGAGAAGGCAGATGGGGATGTGTGAGGGCTTAGTGCTGAGAGTCTGTGAAATGCATGCTTTCATTCTGCTGTTAGCAAGACTGAGTCAAATCCTGCCTGGAAGCAAGAGCTGTACTGCTGAGCAAGACCCACAGCAAAGGAACCCTTACAGGTCAACAACAAAAAGACGACAGGGATACCATGCTACATATATAATATGTATTATGGTATATATATAATAATACATATATAATAACAATAAATACCTGCTATTAGAAATAAGGCATTTGAGTAGACATTCATGACCAGAAGACCCACAGATGGGCAAAAAAGACATGGAAAGGTACTTGGTATTAGCAGCCCTCAACCCCGTACTAAGCAGCGTACTGAAATACCTCATTTCCACTAAAATAACTGTAATAAAAACATAAAAGTAAAAAGGAAGTGTTGCTGAGGATGTGAACAGACAGAGACACTCACTCGCTGCGGATGAAAATCTGAGATTGTGCGTCTCCTTTGGAAAGAAGACCAGCCATCTCCCAAATAGTTAGCAACAAGCAGGCACGGATCGCAGACACACTTCTAGGCATCCACCCAAAGGATGTGGAAAGATGTGTCCACACAAAAACTTGCACATGGGGCTGGTGAGATGGCTCAGTGGTTAAGAGCACCGACTGCTCTTCCGAAGATCCTGACTTCAAATCCCAGCAACCACGTGGTGGCTCACAGCCATCTGTAATGAGATCTGACGCCCTCTTCTGGTGCATCTGAAGACAGCTACAGTGTACTTAAGATATAATAATAAATAAATCTTTAAAAAAAAAAAAAAACTTGCACATGGATGTCCATACCTGCATTACATCACAGTACAAAAGCAGAAACAATCCAAACATCTATCAGCAGAGGTGTAAACACAATGTATTTTTAAGACAGTGCAGTATTTCTCAGCTATAGGAATGAAGTACAAGACAGACCATTTTTCTGACTCAGACCAAAGAGGTACTTCAGGAGTCTATTTATATGAAGTGTCTGAAACAGGCACATCTAGAGTCAGAAGGCAGATTGGGAGTTACCAGGGGCCAGAGAAGAATGGAAAGTAATGAGCCCTCTTACGGTGAATAACATTTCCAAAAGATACATTGTGATGGTTGCACAACTGAGCAAATATGCTAAGATAGCTGTAGGGTTTCCATTGCTGGGAACAGACACCATGACCAAGGCAACTCTTCTAAAGGACAGCACTTAATTGGGGCTGGCTTACAGGTTCAGAGGTTCAGTCCATTATCATCAAGGCAGGAGCATGGCAGCATCCAGGCAGGCATGGTAGCTGAGAGTACTACATCTTCATCTGAAGGCTGTTAGCAGAATACTGACTTCCAGGCAGCTAGGATGAGGTGACACACGTACTCCAGCAAGGCTACACCTCCAAATTAGTACCACTCATTGGACCAAGCATATTCAAACCATGATAATAGCTAATAATTTTTTTTTAAGTTTTGGTTTTTCTAGATAGGGTTTCTCTGTGAAGCCCTGCCTGGCTTGGAACTCTTTGTAGAGTCTGACCTCAAACTCAGAGATCCACCTGCCTCTTCCTCCTGAGTGTTGGGACTAAAGGTTTTCGCTACAATGCCCTGGCTTAGTAACTATAAATTTTTAAGGTGCAATTTCGGTTTATAGATTATTTGTCTAATAACAGACGTTAAATGAGAAGGGCACTTTGTGTTGGATTGTTTTTAGTCCTAACAGAGCCTGAGGTTGGATTGCAAATGTACCAGAAAGCACTGGTGAAAAATCACGTCTTCAATGGAAGGACATTCTCTCTTCTACATTCTAATTCAACAGTGAAGTGGCTTCCGGACTTTAAAAAAAAAAAAGACTAAGCATGTGACCAAAAGCAGCTGCTATAATGTAGCCTGTGAGATGATAATCTTGCCCCATCAAATTACAGTGGTTGGGGAAAGCCAGATACGGTCTTTTCTGTAAATGAAAGGGCTTGTGCCAAACTCAAACACAAATGCAGCACCTTTTGAAAGACAGACATCAAGCTCGCAGGCTGGAAGATGCGATGATTGTTAGCATTCTGTCTAAACTCCACCCCACAGTTACCTAGCAACAGTCAGACAGGCCTAGCCCACTCTAAGAGGGGCTGCTTGCCCCCTCCTCCCTCTCTTACTCTTGTTTCCCTCTTATTTCTCTCTTGCCCTCTTGGGATCTTCCCTTCTCCATTCCCTTCCCACCTCTCTCCATGAGCTCATGGCCGTGGCCAGCCTCTACTTCTCTACTCTCTCCCTCTCTCTGCCTTTCTCTGACTCTATTACCCTTCTAACTCCCCTCCCCATGCCCTAAATAAACTCTCTTCTATACTATACCATCATGTGGCTGGTCCCTCAGGGGAAGGGATGCCTCAGCATGGGCCCGCTGGGGCACCCCCTTCCCCCACACCTCACCACACCCCCATAGAACACATCCTATACCTCCTTATCTTTTTATAAACACATCAGTGATAATGCCAGGATCATTTCTCTGGTCAGGCACTAAGCTAAAGGCTGGAGGATGTCTCATCTCACATCAGAAGCAAGAGATGGGAGCGCCTCAGAGTGGTAGCTGAGTTCATTTAGAGGCAGCAGGAGTGGTGTGGCGATACTGCAGTCAGGCTCCACAGAATCCAGGCACCCTCTCCCTGCATGAGCTTACTGTGTTCTGGAACCAAACAATCTATCCAGCTCCCATTCTTGCTGTGACCTACCACACCCCAGTTTTACACCCACCTCTCAGACCACATAAATAGTGCTGGCATTTTCTCTCCTCGCAACTACAGTCTGGCTGCCTGTAAAGGACTGAGCACTATTATAACTAAGGGCAGCTTCCATTAATTGCAAATGTCTCCCTGCACTTCAATAGTGGCGCTCAGTGGCAAATGTCACGGGAAGTGGGCGTTCTCTTCGGTGACCTGTGCTTAATGTTCTATGCAACAAAGAAAGCACTGAGTTTTGGACAATGAATTCTGAGCACACGCCATAAATCCCAAAGATAAACTCCCTAAGGGACAGAGATTCTGCCCTGAAGTTGCTGGAGGCAGAAAGAGCCCTCCTCCTCTGGTGAGCACTCCTCCCACGCTATCTGCCCGGGGAACAGCAGAGAGCTCACAAAAGGGCAGTGTGTGCTGTGCTGACTCATGGTGATTTTGGTGCTGGGGACATCCAAGAGTCCATTGGCATCTTGGCCATTTTCCACTGAGAACAATGAGTAGTCAGGGTCAGGCCTTGAAAGACTTTGTGAACAAGAACAGCAAACGAGAGAAAACTGGTTGTCAAAGGCATGGCAGGCCCAGAACCACGCCTGGCTGTATTCTTACGATTTCTTTTTTTCTTTTTTCTTTTTCTTTAGAAGTGGAGGGTGAGGGTAAGAATTCTCCTCTGAGACTCTTTGGGTTAGTTATGCCTGTTAACTGAAGCAGCATTTCTTTGGCGTAGAAGCAACTTACACTGTAAAAATAAGGCTCTGTTTACTCTTGCCATGCTTGTAAGATGCCCTGGATTGCGTCCCCAACACTGGAAAAACAAAAACAAAAAACCTAACTAAGTGAATAAATGACATCATAAAAGCATCATTTTAAAGGTCCCAAATCCATGACCATGGCGCATGAATTTATATACTTATACTGTTTAGCCACCGCCATTTATTACTATTATTAGTTATTAATTAATCACCTGGTTTTCAGACAAGGTTTCTCTCAGTATCCTTGGCTGTCCTGGAATTCAGTCCGTTAGACCGGACTCTCTCTCTCTGCATCTCTAGTGCTGCTATAAGAGATGTTTATCACTATACTGGGCCTCATCTTTAGTTTTAAAAAAATGTCATTATCCTCACCCCAAAAGGAAACACTATTCCCATTCGAATGACTCCTCATGACCCTCCCACTGTATCAACAACCAATATGCTGCCTATGAATCGGTTGTTGTTTATGTCGGAGAAATAGCCATACTGTGTGTGTCTGGTAGCCTCCCTGCATGACATTCTGTGTGTCTCTTTGTAACAGGTCCCCCACCGCCCCCCCCCCCCAACCTGGTCCTTAGTTGGCTCCCAAATCTTAACACAACTAACATGGTGAAGTGATAGAAGTACTATTCAGGTCATGGAACCCAGCACATAGGCAGCACCACCCGCCAAAATGAAAACAAAGATCTAATTCATCAAAGGCCATAGCTCTGGGAAGTCTGTAAATGTACTAGCCTTGCTTTTTGGCTTCTGTAGTTCCCCTTCTGGCTAACTGTTCTTGCTAAATGTGTCAAACAAAGACATGTTTTGTATTGTGTGTGTGTGTGTGTGTGTGTGTGTGTGTGTGTGTGCTTAAAAGCTTGCCCTGAGAGAGCTGAAGAGATGGAACAGCAGTTCAGAGCATTGACCGCTTTGCCCAAGGTTCTAAGTTCAATTCCCAGCAACCACATGGTGGCTCACAGTCATCTGTAATGGGATCCGATGCCCTCTTCTGGTGTGTCTGAAGACAGCTACAGTGTACTCATATTAAAAAAAAAAAATACAAAAAAAATGCCATAAGCCGGGCGTAGTGGCGCACGCCTTTAATCCCAGCACTTGGGAGGCAGAGGCAGGCAGATTTCTGAGTTCGAGGCCAGCCTGGTCTACAGAGTGAGTTCCAGGACAGCCAGGGCTACACAGAGAAACCCTGTCTCGAAAAACCAAAAAAATAAATAAATAAATAAATAAAATAATAATAATAATAATAATAATTAAAAACAAACATCTCACCCCGAGAAAGGCTCAAGTCTGTAAGTACCAGCCAGCTAATAGACTTTCTACTGGCTTAAATCTGTGTCTAAGTCATTTCTTTGATTTATCTTCTTTGATCGATTCCTAACATTTTCACACTGGCACAAATCAGTTTTTAACTCCTCATTATGATTAACAGTCCATTGTATTTATGGGGAGCAGTTGAGTTGTCCCCCCCTTTCGGCTTCTATGAATAGTATGCTCTGCACATTTGTGTGTGTATATTCTAGCATTTGCTCTCTGTCGATTTGTGTACACAGGAATGGGATTTCTTCTGTAATAATTCTGTTTAACTTTTTTTTTTTTTGAGTAAACAGTTTTCAACAGCAGTAATGGACAGTGTCACCCACCCTTCACCATAACATTTCTCCTTTTTTTTTTCTTTTTTCTTTCTGCTTTCGGGGAAGGCCAGACCCCATGGAGTAAAGTAGAAGCTCTGCTTCCAGTAGCAAGATTGCTTTAGCCAAAGCCTCAAACCGTGCCTCCAACCTCGCCATTTCCAGGAGCAGGCAGTGTGGCTACCTCCCTGGATCACTAACGCACCTCCCACCCCACTGCGGCCAAACACACATACACAGCCCTGTGACATCATAAATTACTGTCCTGGTGACCGTACATGGAGCCCTACCAAACTCCAACTCAGGTTAAGCTGAGTGCCTGAAATAGAAGCAACATGCAACGCTCTTCCTCCAGTCCTGGCCCTCTGCCAGTGCCTGCCCGGGAGAGGTCCAGCTAGGGTGAGGAAAAGCAAGGGTCAGGCGTGCGGGCCCCTCCCGGGGTTACTCTGGGTTAGCATTGGCCCCAGATTCACTCGCGTTCACCAGGCCCAAAGCGCCTGACCCCTCGCAGCCAATCAGCGGCCTCACCGGGCTCTGCACGCATCGCTCCAATCAGGATGCGCTGCTCCTGAAGCTAGCCGGTGTACCTTGCAGTCACAGATGGAGGCTAGCCCAGTCCCTGACCTCACAACCCCCCCCCCCCCCCCCGCCTCCGCTCCCCGGACCTTGAATGTGGGCTCTGGTCGCCAGCTTTCGCCAAGGAAGGGGGTGGGGGTGTGTGCTGGCAAAGCAGCGCACGTTTTTTTTTGTTTTTTTGTTTTGTTTTTTTCCATCTACGTAGTGCAAACGCTTATGGAGGAGGAGGCAGAGCTAGGACTTAGCAAAACAGACCTCAGATTGGGTCATGGTGTAGAGGAGAGCACTCCGAAAAGCACAGCATTAATGTGATCAGGAACTTTCCAGGCTGATGTCAGCAGGCATGAAGGGGCGTGGAGTGGGCAGTGGGAGGAGAAAATGCAGGGGAGGCGGTGAGAGTCTGGAAATCTCGATATTTAAGAAACTTACTGTGATAGCAGAGGGGACCACAGGGGCTGGAAGCCTTATTCCAGGCTTTGAAAAGACTCCGATGGGGGCATGGGGAAGGAAAAGGAAGGACACATCTGAAAAGTATTTTTGGAGCAGAGTAGACATTCAGATGCTGGAATGGTGAAGTGGATGCAGGGTGGGAGGGGCACCCATGACAGGCTTTTAGCTCGAGTCGCTCTGCAGGGGCAGCCTCTGCACCAACTTAAAATAAGAAGCTTGAAACAAAGCAGGCTTGGACTGGGAGCGGGAAGTTAGTATTTAACACGGGAGTGGGAGTTGTACAAAGTTTGCTGGGATTAAAGGCAGTAATCACCACACATAATCTTAACGTGCCCTTAAATGTGGCTTGCAAGAATTGCATTGAGAATTTTTTTTTTCTGTCTCCATGTTCATCAGGGGAAAAAACGGCTGACAATTTTCTTTTTTAAAAATGTGTGTGCTCTGAACCAGTTTTTATATCAAGGTAATGCAGACTTGGCAGGGTGAACTTGGTAGTGTTCTGTATACCATATGAAACAGTTTAAGGAGCTTGGTTATTACCTCTTCCTTAAAGATTTGATAAAACTCGGCAACGAGTCAGTCTGGTGCTACATTTTGACTTTTGGGGAAACTTTTGGTTACTGTCTCAGTCTTGTTGACTTTTTAAAAAAATGATTTTAGAGCTTTATTATAGAAAGACAGGGGGAAAGAGAGAAGGTAGAAAAGAGAGAGAAGAAAGGCTAGAGAATAAAGAGGGAGAGAGAGGAGAGGAGAAGACAAAAAGAGAGAGGAGTGAGGAGTAAGAGCCGTCTTGTTGATTGTTATGAATCCATTTTAATCGTTTATGTCCTTTTGGCTTGATTTTGTGAGTCCTCTATGACTAGGAGTTTATTTATTTCTTCAATGCCTGCTAATGTATTGCCAATGATCATGGAACTGAAGATGGTTAAAAACTACTTTAGAATGTTAGGAAGTGAAGCTAGTGCACACCTTTCATTCCAGCACTCGGGAGGCTGAGCAAGGTGGAGTTCTGAGTTCGAGGCCAGCCTGGTCTACAGAGCGAGTAAAATAAATAAAAAAGACTGTTAGGAAGTTAAAAGCTATTTAAGGAGCACGTGGGAAGAATGAGTGAATGGGATGAAGACAGTGGGTAGAGAAAGGGAAAGACTAGAGAGACAATGGATGAAAGAAGGAGAAAGAAGAGGAGGGAGAGGCTGTTGAGGGAAAAGAGCAGGAGACTGGGGAAAAAATAAAGAGAAAGAACAAACACAAAGACGACCCAACAGTATAAAAAGGTGTTGCCCTTTAAAGATTTAATTCACATTAATTTTACGTATATGGATGCTTTGCCTGCGTGTATGTCTGTACCTGGTGCTCAAAGAGGCAGAAGAAGCTGTCAGATCATCTGGAATTGGAGTTACAGATGGTTGTGAACTGCCATGTGGGCACTGGGGATCAAACCCTCTACAAAAGAAACAAGTGCTCTTAACAGCTGAGCTATCTCCCTGGCCCCTAAAAGAAGCGTGGGTGGGGGTGGGTGGGTGGGGCATGAAGTAGATAAATGTCAAAGGGGGGAATAAGACTTAAAAACAAAAACCCAGGGGCTGGAGAGATGGCTCACTGGTTAAGGGCACTGACTGCTCTTCCAGAGATCCTGAGTTCAATTCCCAGCAACCACATGGTAGCTCCCAACCATCTGTAATGGGATCTGATGTCCTCTTCTGGTGTGGATACAAACCACAGCAGTGAGAACGGTGCCTGCCTTTGTGCCTTCCAGACCTCCTGCATACTGACCACCCTGATGGAAGGGTGCAGCTGTAAGTGTCATGCACACTCCTTGAACTTTTGGCTTCTGTGGCAGTTAGCGGCAGAGGATTGACTCCAGAGAGGCAGAGGATCAACTCCAGAGACTTACCCACCCGCTGGCCTCAAGCTCAGAGCTATTAAGCTCCAGGGTCATTCTATGTGGCAGAGAACTGCGTCCAGCCACCCATCCTTTCTCTATGTAATTTGAGCTTAGTTTCCTCTGGCCCCCTTGCTTCTGCACAACTGCCTCATGTTCCTGTGGCAGGCCAAACATTGAGGTCCCCTGAGCTGTGGGGGACTCCTGATCTCAAGACTCTAGAGTAGCTCGGTTTCAAATAAATTACCCATTAAAATGATGCCTGATGCTCCTATCTAGTTCATATGTGCTGAGAGAGAGAGAGAGAGGGAAGGGGAGGGGGAGGGGGAGGGGGAGGGGGAGGGGGAGGGGGAGGGGGAGGGAGAGGGGGAGGGGGAGGGGGAGGGGGAGGGGGAGGGGGAGGGAGAGGGAGGGGAAGAGGGAGAGAATGGGATTACTCTTTACCTGACTGAGAGAGGAGTCCACAGCTGGATTGGAGGCCTGAGAGAGCTGTGGGTTTGTCTTGGGGGTAGAACTGCCGGCCTCTCCTTGTCAGGGCCATCTGGTTTACCTTTTGAAGGCTACTTCCGTTTTTCAGCCCACTGCTGGGGAACCTGTGCACTTGAGGTGTGTCTGACTCGCTGGTGCGCTCCCTTTTCTTCTCTGATATCCTTCCTGGATGTCTGGTTTTGGTTTTTTTTTTTTTTTTTTTCGAGACAGGGTTTCTTTGTATAGCCCTGGCTGTCCTGGAGCTCACTTTGTAGACCAAGCTGGCCTCGAATTCAGAAATCTGCCTGCCTCTGCTTCCTGAGTGCTGGGATTAAAGGCGTGCACCACCACTCCCGGCTCTTCCTGGATGTCTGAAGCACCCCCCTCCCCCTTCTTTGGAATAGCATCTATTGCCAAAGATCAGCCTAGGCTTGGAGAGGGGTTCTGAGGAAAGTGTGTTTGGGGGTGGCAAGAGAAATCACTTGAAGTTGATCATGGGGTACAAGCTGATAGGCCTGTGTTCTGCTGGAGACAGCTCTCTAGAGATCTCCAGACAGCTCAGTTCCTGTTAGAAAAATTCTAAAAGGGCTGTTCTCTCTGAGTAGTTCTCTCTTGCAGGCCAAAGCCTGGTCTGTTATTTATATATCAATTGAATCATTTGCCCAGGTTCCCTTTTGATTGTCTCATAAATCAGCATTTTTACAACCTTAGCCCATTGATTCTTAAAGAAGACAGCAAGCACACTTTTAAAAAAAGATTTATTTATTTTATGTATATGAGTACACTGTAGCTGTGCTGATGGTTGTGAGCCATCATGTGGTGGCTGGGAATTTGAATTCAGGATCTCTGCTCACTCTGGTCAGCCCTCTGGCTTAAAGATTTATTTATTATCATATGTAAGTACAGTGTAGCTGTCTTCAGAAGCACAAGGAGAGGGCATCAGATCTCATTATAGATGGTTGTGGTTGCTGGAATTTGAACTCAGGACCTTTGGAAGAGCAGTCGGTGCTCTTAACCTCTGAGCCACCTCTCCAGCCCAAGTGCTCTTAACTGCTGAGCCATCTCTCTAGCCCTTGAAGATTATTTATTTATTTTATATGAGAGTATGCTGTAGCTCTTTTCAGACACACTAGAATATATGGACACACACATGTACTGATGTGTGTGTGTGTGTGTGTGTGTGTGTGTGTGTGTGTATCAGCACATGCAATACTCAAGATGTCCAGAAGAGGGCATATGATCCTCTGGAACTGGAGTTAAAGACTTTCCTGTGGGTTTTGGGAACCCAGCTGCAGTTCTTTCCAAGAGCAACAATTACTCTTAACCACTGAGCCATCTCTCCAGCCTCACCATCATGATTTTAAATAAATCAGCTTAAATTGTCTTTATGATCTAGAATAGTTATACCTAAAGTGTGTAGGCATACTTGATGCCCACTAATGATGGTCTATTTCCTAGCAATGTTATAGATGGAATTCAGGGTCCAGCACTCTAAAAGAATCCAACCCCATACTCCTAGCCTCTGTGACCTGCAGTTATAACTAGTCCTACAGTAGCAATTTCAGTATAATTTTAATATAATTTTCATCATATTTTCTACCCTTATCACTTATTTAATATGCTGTGGTGAAATAGAGAATCCACTAGATTAAGAATCATTAAAACTGGGCTGGTGAGATGGCTCAGTGGGTAAGAGCACCCAACTGCTCTTCCAAAGGTCCGAAGTTCAAATCCCAGCAACCACATGGTGGCTCACAACCACCCGTAATGAGATCTGACTCCCTCTTCCGGAGTGTCTGAAGACAGCTACAGTGTACTTACATATAATAAAAATAAATAAATCTAAAAAAAAAGAATCATTAAAACTTAGTTTCAAATATCATTTCCATTCTTTACAAACTTCATAGTTTGGGGAGAAAAAAATTAATGCAAGGGTTTTCAATGAGTCAACCTGAAATCAACCTAAGGTATGTTAAGGACAGCCATGAGGCCAAAACGACCTTACAATATTATGGGACCCTTGTCCCCTTTCAACACTATTTTAGGGTCACTATTGCTGTGATAGACACCATGACCAAAGCAACTTGGGAAGGAAAGGGTTCATTTGGCTTATACTTCCTCATCACTGCTCATCATCAAAGGAAGTCAGGAAGGAACTTAAACAGGGCAGGATCCTGGAGGCAGGAGCTGATGCAGAGGCCATACAAGATGCTGCTTACCTACTGTCTTGTTCCTCCTGGATTGCTCATCCTTCTCTCTTATAGCACCCAGAGCCATAGCCCAGGGGATGACACCACCCACAATGGACTGAGCCATCCCCAATCAATCACTATTTAAGAAAATGCTCTATAGGCGTTTGGACAGCTGTGTCGTAGGGAGGTATTGTCTCAATTGAGGCTGCCTACTCTTTGATGACTTTATCCTGTGCCACGTTGACATAACCCATGCCAGCACAACCAACAAATATTGACATTTGATGTAACCAAAGCAATAGTGGGTGTAATCTGTTGTAACAGGACTAAGGCAGCAGTGTCAGAGTACTTTTGCTGGGTTCCTCACTGCCAACGCACTGAGGATTCAACTACAGTTCTGATGGTCTTCATTAAAGAAGTAAACTTCATTAAGGGACTTCAGTCTTTAACCTTTACAAGACGACTTTTAAAAAGGCTGTGTCAGAAAACAGAGGTGTACTTGAGGGTTTTCTGTTTCACGTACAGACCATTCAAGGGTGTATGGCCATTACTTACGAACACAATCAACTCTCTCTGAATAAGAATGGCCCCCATAGGATTATATACTGAATGCTTCGTCACCAAGGAGCAGAACTGTTTTAAAAGAATTAGAAGGGTTAGGAGGTGTGGTCATATTGGAAGTATGTCACTGAGGGGTGGGTTTTAGTTTTGACATTTCAAAAGCCCACACCAGGTCCAGTCCTGTCCATCCACCTTCAATGAAATCAGGATGTAGCTCTCAGCTACTTTTCCATCACCATGTCCGCCTGCATGCCATCATGCTCCCTACCATGATAATAATGAGCTAACCCTCTGAAACTGTAAGCCAGCCCCAATGAAATGACTTCTTTTACGAGTTCCCTTAGATCATGGTGTCTCCTCACAGCAATAGAACAGTGACTAAGACACATAACATCTTTGTCACTTGAAAGAATGACTGACAGCTAGCCTGTTAGTGCATCCCAATAACCAAGTGGCTGAGAAAGTCAGCTTACATGATGCAGTTTTATGTGGGAATCTGGCTTCAGAGGTTCTGGTCCATGGAGGGCTCCATTGCATCTAGCCCTTGGTAACACAAAACATTATGGTGTGGTAGGGCAAAGTGGGTAGGTCTGAGGGTCAGTCAACGGGGGCTGCAAGAGAGAGAGTAGGGACTGAGGGGCAAGAGACATGAAGAATGGAGACAAGACAGGCTATCTGATCAAGGATCAAGTCTCAAGTCTTGAGTCTCATTTATTGAAAGGCAACTATGGATATATATGCACTCGCTGGGGAGTGCAACTGGAGACACTTAACCACAAGTCCAGGATGTATAGGAGAAAAACAAGATGTTATCAGAGTGTGTTCAGCTGTGGTGGGCTTCTTGCAAAAACATCATACTAGGAAAACAAGTCTCCCGTCAGGGTGGAAAAGGGACTGCCTGTAAGTAAGCAGCCAGAGGTGGCTGCAGAGCTGATAGCTGCTTCTTAAGAGTCAGCTCCCAGCAGCAAAGTTCCTTGCTTCAGTATTCAAGTAATAACATTCGAGCTTTCAAGTGAGTTAGAAATATTTTATGCAGTTCTTGAGGTTGGCAGCCTCTCCATTATTAAAGACCTTCCTGATTACAGGGCGAATACTAATGAATGTGGCCTTGGCCTTGCTGGATCCCCTGCAAGAACAGAAAGTACTCTTAACTGTTGAGTCATTTCTCCGGCCTCACATCACTTTTTAAAAGCAATCTTCTGGACACTTGCTACTGCGCATTTAGTAAGTTTATGGCTGCCCTTCTTCATGTAAACAGTTACCCTGGGTCTTCTCCATTCCATGATTTTTTAAATGAATATTTTGAACATTAAAAGTATTCCTGTTATCTTTTCATCCTAACCTTGGAAACTATTGAGAGCTTTTGAATCCCAGCTCTTTCTTTCAAAATATTAAATATTCCTTATTGAGCCAATGAGATGGCTCAGTGGGCAAAGGCTACACAAGCTTGATAACCTGAATTTGATCCCTGGAACCCACAGCCAGGGGGAAGGAGAGGACTGTCTCCATAAAGAAGGCTGTCCTCTGATCCCCACACTTGTGCCATGGTGTGCACAAACCCAGTCCATCCCCTCCCCCCAAATTAAAGGCTGGATCGATGACTTCATGGTTAAGAACTGTAGCCTCCCCTAGCCTGGAAGCAGGCTGATCCAGACTTTGACCTTGTTGCCACTAAGAAGGAGATTACCTAGGGAGGAGCCTTCCGACCTAGATGGCTCTTTGGTTCTGTCACCTGTCACTGCTCTCCTCAAAGACACTGCTACCTGCTGAGAGACCCCTGAGATAAACTTCATTTTTTAAAAAAGTATTACTGGAAGTGCGGAAGGATACGGGCTAAGTTTGGAACAGTGCTAACCCGGTGCTTTTTCCACTTAGGATTTGACAGCGAAATATGTGTGGGACTAGAAACTGTGAATCAGGTGGTTGTGTTTAAAAGCTGTTTCAAGAGAGAGGAATAGGGGGCTGGAGAGATGGCTCAGTGGGTAAGAGCACCCAACTGCAGAGAACTTCTGCTGCAGGGGCCAGAGAGAAAAGGGCAGGGCGTCCCCCAATTTTCTCTCTGTCTCTGGGAGAGATTCAAAATCCATTTTCCTCTATATATTTTTTATTATTATCTTAAACCCTATTCCTCGGCTGGTGAGATGGCTCAGTGGTTAAGAGGACTGACTGATCTTCCGAAGGTCCTGAGTTCAAATCCCAGCAACCACATGGTGGCTCACAGCCATCTGTAATGAGATCTGACGCCCTCTTCTGAGTGTCTGAAGTATGCTTACATATAATAAATAAATAAATAAAAAAAAATCTTTAAAAAAAAAACCCTATTCCTCTAGCCTGATGCAGTTCTTGACTGTGGACAACCACCTGTTTCGTTATTTTAAAGCCTATTCCTCTCTCTCTCTCTTTTTTTTAAATTTATTTTATTTTTATTATATGTAAGTACACTGTAGCTGTCTTCAGACACTCCAGAAGAGGGAGTCAGATCTCATTAAGGATGGTTGTGAGTCACCATATGGTTGCTGGGATTTGAACTCAGGACCTTCGGAAGATCAGTCAGTCCTCTTAACCACTGAGCCATCTCACCAGCCGAGGAATAGGGTTTAAGATAATAATAAAAAATATATAGAGGAAAATGGATTTTGAATCTCTCCCAGAGACAGAGAGAAAATTGGGGGACGCCCTGCCCTTTTCTCTCTGGCCCCTGCAGCAGAAGTTCTCTGCCCTCTTTGTGTTGGCTAATGTCTGGTGCACCAAATCCATTCACGTGTTAATCCATGTGTGTTTGTGTTTAGTTGTCTGAATGACTGAATGTTCTGTGTTTCATGTTGGAAAATAAAAGATGGCTAAAACTTTATCTGCTGGTTCAGCAAAGCCGAGAGTGGCCACACTGTTAGCCAGGGATCAAGCACAGCAAGGAAGTCACTGATGGAAAAGCTGCTTTCAAAGAAAGGGAGTCTATAGCTTCTTAGTTCTAAGGCAAAAAAGCTGATAGTTGGTTCCTTCCTGGAAAATTCTCTGCAATCATGATTATTGTGTTTGGCAAATGACAAAGTGTTTTTTTATCTTATATTATAGCTAGAAAAATGGAAATTCTTTGATTGGTCTAAATCTATAAGACTCATGTAGCCACTTCATTGGGTTTTTTACTGGTCTTAGAGGTGTAATATACTCTGCGTGTCTTCATCACAAGAGTATTAGCTTATAAGTTATTGGGTATGATCAAAAAGGTGTAACACTGGTTACTAGAAAGTTAGCTTTAAGTTGGTAACTCAGGTTTGGAGTCTTTCAAACATGTTGCATAAAGCAGGCCAAAAAACTAGGCCTCTAAGGATACTTCTAGTTGAGATAATATTTAATGTGGATTCTTATCCTAAAAGGTAGACTTAAAGATAAGATTTAAAGCAATGTCTCTTTAATGAAGCATTAAAACTTGCACTGTCATGCATTCATAGGTATAAATTGGCAGCCAAATTTTGTAATGTGATAGTGATGTTTCTAACATTGATTCTAAGGTTATAAATTGTTTTGAAATTGGGTTTTGCTTTCCCAAGGTTGTAGATATTATTCTAATGTTGCAAAAGAAACTTAAAAATCATGGTTAAAATTGCCAGTGTTCTATTGACTGCAGCTTGCAGTTTGATCACAAGCTTAAGATTTTAAACTCACCCATATATTGTTAATTAAGATTATTACAAGAGTAATCATTGAGACGGGTGTGGTGGCACACGCCTTTTATCCCAGCACTTGGGAGGCAGAGGCAGGAGGATTTCTGAGTTCGAGGTAAGCCTGGTCTACAAAGTGAGTTCCAGGACAGCCAGGGCTATATAGAGAAACCCTGTCTCGAAAAACAAAAAAACAAAACAAAACAAAAAAAAAAAAGAGTAATCATCTTATGAGAGCGCTACAAAACTAAGACAGAGTTATCTAGATATGTTTGTTTTTGTACATAAATTAGACCCTCAGACAGTAGATTTTGCTTATGGTTGCTGCCTGGCAGGAGACTACAGTACAGGCAATTTTTTTTTTTTTTTTTTTTTTTACAGCACCAAAGTTATAAAGTAAGTTTTAAGTATAAGTCATTTTAAGAAAGACTATCCAAAATTAGAGGCATGGACAGTTGAATTGTTTCCCCAGAATTTGTCCTCATTGCAGGAGGGCCAAGATGCTCAGATTAAAAAAAATTTTATGTTTTGAGTTAATGCAAAGTTCGAGCAGCCTCTGCGGGGTGGGGTGGAGGGGTGGGGGGGTGGGTGTGTGTGTGACTTTCTTTTGTTTTGCAAACAGTGCCTGGGGAAGTTCTTGCCAGCCTTCAGGGGAATTTCTAAAAGAACACTGTTGCAGATCTATCCAGATGTTGTTCTAAATAAAGTTCTAATTCAAAGTTTATAAAGGGTCAATCAGGCTGTAGAATTTATCAAGACATTACAGTTTGACTTGCCTACTTCATGTAAAGTTATTATAGGCTTAAAAGTTTGTTTTTTCCTTTGAATTCTGATAATTATAAAGAGTTTTGCTTCTAGTGAACTGGTAATCACTGGAAAATTTTGCCTCTAGGTATGGCTAATATAGCTTTACATTATGTAAGAAAAAATTTTTATTGCCTCTGCTTCTATATAAGAAGCTAAGAGCTTGAATTTTTCAGTGTATATTGTTTCCTAAGTGGAAAGTATTTTAAAGCTAATGGCTCTCAAGGGAAGTTTACTTTAAATCTTTGCTCTCATACAATGAGCTTTAAAGTTCTGGGGAGTAGCTGTTGCTCCAGAAAAGATTCAGAGGCAATATCTTTTTAATATTTAGGGTTTTAGTTATACTATAAAATTTTGGTACAGAAAATCTAAGAACGAAAAATTGATTTGCTTCAAAATTTTATTTTCAAAAGCTTCCAGGAGATGTTAATTGGCTAAGACCTCACCTTAAACTCACCACAGGAGAACTTAAGCCTTTGTTAGGTGCTATTAAGTGAGACACAAATGAACTGGCAAAGAACAAAAGGCTTTGCAGAAAATAAAGAAAGCTTTTATAATTGTTATCAATTATAATCAATAGTAATTAAATATTAGCTGCTTATTTTAGTTATGGTTATTAAATGTGCCCACAGCAATTCTTTGGCAAGAGAAAAATTTAATGTAAAATCATCTTTCTTTGCCTCAAAGTAAAGTTTTAACATCCTTTTAAGGCTGCTGTGGTGCTAATAAAGAATTGTAAGATAACTTTGTGTATTTTAGAAAACCTATAACAAAAAATTGTGTCTTAAGAACCTGACAAAGTGTCTGTTCCTTGTTCCAATAGCAATTAATTTGGTTATTGCAGAATATTGATATTTGGCCTATTGCACACCATCATTTAAAATAAAATTGATAATCATTATCCTAAAGATAAGTTAAAAATTGTTTTTATGCATGCTTTTGTACCTTCTATAAATCCATGCATGTATGCATCCCATTTACTGTGTTTAAAAACAGCCCTTCTATGGGAGAAAAGTATATGTGAATTGGATCACACGCTTATTCTTTTGAGTTTCTTCCTGCTTCAGCATAGATAATTAAATTGTGTGCTGTAGATGGTGTTTTAAAATGTTGAATAATCAAGCTTTAATTTGTATGTTAATTATCAATGTATATCTCAGAGCTTACAATTGCTTAAAATTGTTCTTCTCTCAGATACTATAAATTCTCAAATTTGCAATGGTTTATGCATACATAACTCATAAGAAAAAATGCTGCTCTTTTAAGAAGACTGTTTTTGGACATTTAATAAAATTTTCTGGATTGTCTGGACAAGACCCCTTAAGGCAATGCCATGCTAGATTTATATCTCAGGCAGATACAGGCCTTACATAAGAATAATCTCATTCTTTATTTAATCAAAACAGTAATGGTTTAAGATAATATTTTGGTATTTTTAGAGAAGGTGCATATCAAATTGTGAAAGAGTTGTTCTTGGTGTCCTCAATTCCTACCTGTTTCCACATAATGGCGGGACCATTAGCTAATACGTGGAATGGTTCCCGTCTTAATATTGGGGAAGAGAGGGAGTGCTTCTGTTTTTTCCACAGAATGCTGCAGGAGTATGCTAGCTTCCAATGTGACAGGCTGACCTGTGGGTTCCTGAGCACCCTGACAGTGGTTACAGGAAAGCTGTATTGAGCGCACAGAGGAGGAGGAAATTGGAGAGCAGCCATTTGCAAACAAGATGAAGAAACTTCCTATCCCCGCCATGGGCTACAGCAAGGAGAGCTGACCTGGTGTCAACTTGGGGACAACTAAAAATGATGACTCGTGAGGCAGAGGGACTGCTACAGAGTATTGGACAAGATTTCGTCAGAGACACTGTTTTTGGCCATTCAGGCCAACTCCCCTATAGCTGTAAAAACTTGTGTACCTTACCTGTATGCTATAATGTTAGATAATTTTAAGAGTTAAGATCACCAATCTTGGCAAGTCTTTTCATATTCATTGTAATTCTTGTCAAATAACTAATTGTGTAGATCCTAATTTAGATAAGAAATCTGCTGTTATGATTTTGTTAAAGAGATCTGCTTATGTTTTGCTGCCAATTAGAGTTAGGAAATGATCCTTGGTTTAAAAATCTGGGAATGCAAACTTTGAAAAGGTATCTACCACAGCTTTAGATCAGCAGCTGCATACTGCTCATTTTGTTAATGATAAGCATAGGAATATTTCCATAGCCTTGTCAAAGCTGCATATTATAGATAAAAATTGGAGGCAAAGGTTAATGTCTTAGAAGTAGTAGTCTTAGCAATAGGGCAGGACATAGCATATATTAAGGCTAGAAAGGCAGAAATTTCAGATATTAGCAAAAGTCACTTGGACACTTGGAACATTGATGAATTGGCCAGAGATTAAAACAACAGCAACAACAACAACAACAACAACAACAACAACAACAACAAACTAAGTGCATTGAATCCCCTGGATTGGGTTCAATATATAATCCTACTTGCTACTATTATTGGCATTATTTTCTTAGTAATCATTGTGTTTCCACTCATCTTTAGAGCACTCTTGAGATCTGTAGCTACGATGAGGTGGGACATTCCGGAACTTCGGCAGAAATATAAAAAAGATAGGGGAAGAATGCTACACACACTCCAGTGAAGTTTGCTTGGCAGGCTTAGAGGCCTGGGAGCACTCACGAGGCAAAGAGTTTCACGGAAACTCACCTCCTGGAACTTTGGCGTCCTCATAACCTGTACCCTATCCCCATAACTCATACCCTATCCTCGAGTTAGTCTGGTGTATGGATCCACGTGCTCTCTTTTAGTATTATTTTATTATAAGTGCCTTTTAAGATTGAATTCTGACATAGCTAAGCCTTTGCCAGTGTTACAATGTTCCAGAAAACCCTTGAAGCCAACAAACTGGGAATTCAGTAGGAATTCAGTGAGAAGGTTAGGTAACATTCAAGTTTACTTCTAGTAGAGACAGTGAAACTAATGAGGCATTACACAGAACGAGATAGAATAGCTCAGGGCTAGTCTGCAGAGTGATCACTTGGGACAGTAGCCAGTCTTACCCAGACAAGGGAATTCACCAGGGCCTAGCGATTAGGTGGGTTTACCATGAGAAAGCTAGGGAATCTCACTGAGACAGGTTTCTTCATTAGGCCCAAAGAAATCAGGCAGGACTATGGAGCATAAAATTTTTTTTATGCTGAAAAAGTAAAACGTAAAAACAAAATTCTAGGCCTTTGGGAGTGTGGCCTTTGTGGCTCAGTGCTCCGAGGTGTGCTGGTCATAAAACAGATAGCAACATTCCTCCACCACCTGCTTCCTGGGTTCAAAGAGTGTTAATTCAAAGAATGTGCTATTGTTAGGGGCTCTTAGAAACTGTCTTGAGAAATAACCCTCACAATTACCAGGTATTCCTCGTGACTCTTGTGACTTTGCACTTCCTTGTGACTCTTAACTGGTATTTTTGGTATTTTCCAACAATGCCCTCCCCACTTCCTTGAGTTGTGGTTTCTCCCTTTAAATACCCCCTTATCCAGCTACTCGGGGCACCACGGTCCTCTACCCCTGCGTGGTGTATGATCGTGGACCTGAGAGCGCTCTTGAATAAAAATCCTCTTGCAGTTTGCAGCAAGACCGTTTCTTGTGGGTGATTTTGGGGTGTTGCCTCTCCTGAGTCAGAACATGGGGGAGTCCTCACGTTGTGAGTCTTTCAATGCCTTGGTCCAGCTATTTTTATTATATAATCAGGGAGGAAGCAGGCTGATCCAGACTTTGACCTTGCAGCCACTAAGAAGGAGATTACCTAGGGGGTAGCCTTCCGACCTAGATGGCTCTATGGTTCTGTCACCTGTCACTGCTCTCCTCAAAGACACTGCTACCTGCTGAGAGGCCCCTGAGGCATTCTGAGGAACATCCTATCCTGCACAGGCTGGCTCCAGACACCAAGAATGAACTGGCGGGGGATGGGACTTCCCCCTTATAAGCACACTCTCTTAGTAAACTCGTGGGCCTTACACAGAATTGTGTCTTGGTCTCCATTATCTCTCTCACCGTCTAAGTCTTTTTCAGCCCCAAACTGCCTCCCAGGTGTACCTGGTTCAAGTAGGCTGTGGGCCGGCATACAACAAAGAACATTTGTTTCTCTTGGAAAAGCCTGGAGTTTGGTTTCCAGCACCCATGTAACAGTTCATAACCATCTGTAACTCCAGTTCCAAAGGATCCTGTGCATTCTTTCGGCTTCCATGCACACTGTACACACATGTAGTGCATAGACATACATGTGAGGAAACACTCATACTCATAAACTAAAAATAAACACAACTTTAACATAATTAAAATTTAAATGTCCATTTTTGCTTTGTTGTATCACAGAGAAGAGAATTGTGTAGATCAAAGCCAAAGGCAGGATGTGAGTAGGAAAAGAAAAATCGGATAATTTGTGCTTCAGTAAAACTTGAAATAGTTGTGCTTCCAAAAGAGACTAAAAGAAAGTGAAAGGAGCCAAGCAGTGATGGTGCACACCTTTAATTCCAGCACTGGGGAAGCAGAGGCAGGTGGATCTCTGTGAGTTCAAGGCCAGCCTGATCTGCTGATCTTCTAATTTTGTCTTCCAGTTTCCTTGGTTATGTCATAGACTTCCTTTCAATCAGAGCCAATAGCATAGCTAATGAAGGAAAGGGGGAGTTATTGTAGATTTCATAAGTGAAGGGTAATATTATGTATAAAAGGCCATAGCTGAAAGTGCCTTTGTCCTTTATCCCCAGGGAGGGGGACAAAGTGAAGTGAAAAGGTGTCTGTGTGTGTATCTGTGTGTGTCCTTGACTGCCCTTCACCTTGGTTTTGAAACAGTCTTTTATTGAGCCTGGTGCTCACAGATTGGCTTGCTTGGCTGGCAGGCCACACACCCCAGCATCCTTCTCCCTCTTTCCCAGGCTTTCATGGTCTGGGAGTAGAGGCCTGCCCTATCCCTTCTTGTTTTGTATGTGGGTGCTGGAGGTCTGGACTCAGGTCCTCATGTTTATCCACTGAGCTATGTGCCCAGCCCCTAGTTGATTTTTTTTAAACTTTGATGAATAATTAACTTAGCCTACGTGTCTCCATTGCCGGCTGCTTCTACCCTCCATGGTTGTCTGACTTCCATGTGTTAGGTGAAAAACTGAAAATGCATGTATAAAATGAGCCAAGGAAACTTCAGTTCAGACCAGATGTCCTTTACCTGCCTTTTGTGTACCTGAGTGGCTCACAGATTCTCACAAAGATCCCAAATTCTAAAGATAGGCATCCCCACCCTATAAGGCTGTAGGCTGTATAACTGGGTCATACTCAAACCCCGGTCTGAGGTCCTGCTCTTTTTACAGACCCTGGATCATTTTAGTTCAGTGTTCTTGAAAAGGAAGGATGTTGATTGTAAAGATCTTTCAAAACGTACACATGCAGGCTCTAGGTTCAAGTGTTCTGTTCCCTCACTGAGAGCATCCCTCAGTGTGTGAGAATTTTTAGCTTAGACCTTTGTGTAAATATGATGAAAACGGATTTTGTTTGTTGTTGTTTTGAGATAGATTCTCAACTCTGTAGCTCTGACTGGCTGGGGACTCATTGAGTAGACCAGGCTGGCCTCAAAGTCATAGAAACCCAACTGCCTCTGCCTCCCAAGTGCTGAAAAGGATTTTAATTTTTGTTTTTGAAACAGAGTCTGGCTTCATCACCCAGGATGTCCTCAAGTTGGTCATCCTCCTTCAGCCTCCCAAATGCTGGGATTAGGCCTGACGACATGTGAGACTGAATTGTCTGACCTATTTGCCCATCATCTATCTCCAACTGTGTGTTGGAGTGTCGGAAGGCTCTTTCCTTAAAACAAAACCCATGAAATCCCCAGCTACTCTAGCTGAGGCAGAGGGGTTCGATGTTCCAAGCCAGCCTGAGCTACATAGTGAAACCTTTCAAGAAACAACCCAGGGCTGAGAAATGTAGCTCAGTGGTACAGCACTTGCCTGGTATGTACCAGGTTATGAATTTGATCCCCCATAGAGCCAAAAGTACACAAAAACAAGACACAAAAATCTGCCCTGACGAAAGTCACTGAAGAAAACAGTTTCTTGGGAGCGGAAATCTCTGGATGATAGATGCACACATTTGATCTTATTGGGTGCCGATAGATTGTTCTTTAGAACAGTTGGGCAACTTCCAGGCTCATAAGTGCCCTTCGAGTCTCCATTTCTCTGCTTCCTAGCCAGCCGTAGATAATGCCATGCCTACTTTTACAACTGCAGTAGGGGGTTCCTCTAGCTCGCATTTACGAATTTCATTTCAAGCAAATCACAGTCCCCACTGGTCCCTTCTCAGATCCCGTAACTTATCTCTCTTCTGGGAAGTGATCACTGAATAATTAATGTCTGTAAGAAATTCTATAATGCACTAGAGAAACCAAGGAAAGGTCAGGCAGGGCTCCTGCCATGAGGAGGCTTATGGTTTACCCGTGAGATGGACTTGCAAACTGGTTTTTGGTTTTTTGGTTTTTTTGGTTTTTTGGTTTTTTGGTTTTTTGGTTTTTTTGTTTTTTTTTGGTTTTTTGGTTTTTTGGTTTTTTGGTTTTTTGTTTTTTTTGGTTTTTTTTGGTTTTTTGGTTTTTTGGTTTTTTGGTTTTTTGGTTTTTTGGTTTTTTGGTTTTTTGGTTTTTTGGTTTTTTGGTTTTTTGGTTTTTTGGTTTTTTGGTTTTTTGGTTTTTTGGTTTTTTGGTTTTTTGGTTTTTTGGTTTTTTGGTTTTTTTGGTTTTTTTGGTTTTTTGGTTTTTGGTTTGTTTTTCCAGACAAGGTTTCTGTCTATAGTCCTGGCTGTCCTGGAACTTGCTTGGTAGACCAGGCTGGCCTCAAACTCATAGAGATCCACCTGCCTCTGCCTCCCAAGTGCTGGGATGAAAAATGTACACCACCATGCCCAGTGCAAACAAGTCTCAATATGGCTGTTAAAATAAAATTGTGGGGTCAAAGCAAAGCAAAGTATGTGGGGAGCCAAAAGGACTGTGGGGTCCCTCGCTGTTTGATAAGAGGGGAAGAGGATGGAGAGGCCAAGGAAGCTTTCACAGAGGGACAAGTTGGTCATGCTTGCCCTCATATAGTCTCCTTTGTGTGTGTGTGGGGGGGAAGTGTACAGGGGAGATGTCTATCTCAGGAGACCCTAGTGAATGCAAATCCCTGCAGTTTGAGCTTCCTCATCCTGCTGTGAATCTACTGAAGACGGCCTGTGAAGTCATTTTGTCTTGGGACTCTAGGCCAGCATCGCTTTCCGAGCAGGGTTTGAGCCTGGGCTCTGGCATCTTGCCTACTATGATCAGTTTCTAGCTCTGTGAGTCACTGGCTCCTGGGACCACAGACAAATTATCTGAGCTCTCTATATCTCAACTTCCTTCTCCTTAAAAACCACAGGTCATGGGTCACGGGGAGACTTTTTAAAAAGTTAGTATTAGCTTTTTTTTTTTTTTTTTAAAGTCATTCCATACCAGCTCAGTCTTCTTATTTCACAGGCAAACCTTTGCACCTCTGCTGCCTGTAAACGCCTGTCTGAGGTTCCCACTTTTTCCTTATAGAAGACTCCCAATTCCCAACCTGATGGGAGAATCTTCAGACCTCCCTGCCTGCAGCAGATGTTCCGGGGGCAGGAACATAGGGAAGTAATTAAATGCTAATGTCTGGAGGTGGTTATCCCCTGTGAAACGAGTCCTATGACTGAGCGTGGGCTCAGACACTCAGCCCTGTGCGTGTGACTGTGTGTGTGAGCTGGTCAGAGCATTCTGCGATTCTGCTGAACATCCTGGGCAGGTGGGTGGGGAAGAGCCGCCACTGGCTTGAGATGCTAAGTAAGAAGGCGGGCTATGCACCTGCTCTTGTCTCGAGATCTGGGGGTGGAGGCCAGTCCACCCCCCCTTACCCCCACCACACCTGATGAGTGGAAAGAGAAGGTGGAATTGTGGTGGACACTGATGAGCTGTCCCCACTGTGCAACTGCCCCAGTGTGACACATTTGCCAAGCACCTGTGTTAGTCCTGGGCTTGAACTTGACTCTCACCCCCCAGATTCACTCTTTTCCCACTTTGTGGACATTTTCTACCCTCTATGAAGCTTGAGAACTGGACCCCAGATTCCTCCAGTCATGATGCTGGCAGAGACCCAGGGTCCACAGAGATGAAACCGAGGAGGTTGGCACAGAGGGCTGTCTGCCAGCGAGATAGCAGATTTCTGGATGCCAGAGCCAGGAAGACAAGAGAGTAACAAATTCCTCTGCTCAGAGCTTGCCAGAGTGCTGAGAATACTCCATCTGTCTAGGAATGGGGACAAAGGTGGCTCTCTCTTAGTGTGTGCAGCATCCCATAGCCTTGCCTTAGGTGAATGTGGGCTTTGCTGGCTGTCCTCCCCTCTCTCGCCTTCAGTCTTTATCTCCTCATGGGGCTGCCTTGACTAGCCAGCTCTGAATTCTTTATCCCTTGTTGGCAGTCATGAAGCACATCTGAACAAATACCAGACACAGTCACCAAGTGCCAGCTCTACATACCCTTTAAATCCTGTGCCTGGAAACAACAACACACAGCAGAACTGACTGGTGACACCTGCACAGTTAGCCGGGCATCAACGCAGTACACACAGCGCACAGTGGGCTCTGGACTCAACGCTTCACCGATCCTCAGTCGCTGCAGACCTGGACCTTGCTCTCTCTGCCTTCACAAGAGGATCTAGGCTTCCAAGGAGCAAGATGACGGCCCACTTGCCACAAGAGGTCAGCTTTTCATCAATGACCCCCTCCCTCTAGCACAGGATCTTTGGTACCAGGTGGGACTGTGCTGACTGGAGAGAGGCCAGAGCTGAGAGCTACAGAGACATCTCAGATATCTTATTAGATTTGTATGACCTTCAAGTGAGGGATGTGGCAGTCATGTTGCCAGTTGACTTTAAAGGAAAGAAAGCTCCCGTCCAGCCAATACCTTTCTGCATGCACATGCATTTTCCTTTGTATGTTGCTTGAGGTATGAATGTTTGATCCCCGTCCCTGCCCCTTCACTGTGAGGTTTGATTGTCAACACATTCTAGGTAGTTTCTGGGAAGTTTTCTCTGCTTCATCTAGCACATCTGTACTCTGTCTTCCTATGATCAGGGCACTGGGGTTTCTGCCTCTACTGCCTTGGCTGTATTACAGGAGGACCCCCCCCTTGCTGTCCTATGTATCTGCTTTTGACTTTCACTTCCTCCCGTTGAAGATCTCCAGCAGGTGTAGCACTACCAACATCATGGAACCCCACTCCCGGAGACAGCAGGATGGAGAAGAGAAGATGCCCCTCCAGGCAGAAGATATCCGGCCTGAAATAAAAGATGATCTGTATGACCCCAGCTACCAGGATGAGGAGGGACCCCCGCCCAAGCTGGAGTACGTCTGGAGGAACATCATCTTCATGGCCCTGCTGCACGTGGGAGCCCTGTACGGGATCACACTGGTTCCCTCCTGCAAGGTCTACACCTGGCTCTTGGGTAATCTCCAAACCCTCCGCCCTGGGCCAGCACCCCATGTCTCCCCCGCCCCCAACTCTTTAATAAGGTAGACTCTGATTCTGAAAAGTAGCCGCTCTCTGTCCAGATTTTTCAAGTTTTCTCTCCACTTTCTGAGATACTGATAACTAGACGGGGAACAGAGCCTCGTGGGATTGGGGTACAAGAGTGTCAGATCTGGGGGGTTCTTTAGCTTGGATGCTAAAGTCTATAAAAGGTGGAGGGATAACTGTATGACAAAGGATTGACAGTCTCCTAAAGAGCTTTTCCGTCCAAAAAGCTTTCTGACTTAGCATTGCCTGCCACAGGAAAACTAGAGCCCTTGCTGAGAGGCATGGGGGCTTAATGAGGGGGTATTTGCTTAGTCGGGAGACAGAGTAAAGTAAGACTATCCAGAGGGGATCGCTGGAGAAGAAGGAATAAAATGGGATTACCAACAAAAAATATTTGTATGTGATTCTGACCAGGACAGGCTTGTTTGCCCCAGAGAAAGATGAGGCAGGTTCCCACACGGTCCAAGTACACTGGTGTAGAGTTCTGCTGCTCCAGGTCCGTCCTGTCAGTTAGCAAGATGTTCTTAAAATGACAAAAATAGAGGGGGAGGGGGGTTTCAGAATTGGGTGACATTCCATTCATTCCCTGGCCAGCCAGTTCCTGCTCTTGTCTCTGGATACCATGTAGGACAAAGGGCCCAGAACCTTCTGCTCTTTCCTCTCTACCTCCACCTCCCCTTGCCCAAAATAGCCAGGCTCAGAGACTGAGAAACCCTGGCCTTCAGACTGTTGTAACAAGAAAGAAGGTTGCCACTGTGTCTCTTCCCTAGCTCAGCAACTTGGGGATCTGTGCGTATGTGCTGATGCAGGGCTGGCCCCTGGACCCACATGTGTGCTTTCAGGTAGATTCGCCTCTGACTCCCAATTCTTAAATCAGGGAGAGAGGAGCAGGCCAGGGCCCCTTGCTACCTTCTGAGGAACGATGAGCCAGAGATCACTCTCTGGAAGGCAGAAGACTTTCTGGTAGCTGCCTCTAGAAGGTAGTGATGTAGAAGTTGGCTGCTGGTGTTGGCCACCCCTGCCCTCCGTCTCTTAGTACCTGCAGCAGGTGAGCTCTGCATTACCTTAAAAGTTCTGTAGGTGCCAGGGAAAATACAACTGAGGAAAAACTCTTTTTTTTTTCTTTCAGGACTACAGTTTTTCCAGGTACCAAGTGGGGGGCAACAGAATTTGCTGTGATTAGGAAGGCCAAGCCATGGTCCTTGGGCTAGTTGTGTGCTTTTCCAGTATTCTCCTAACTTGGATACTCTGAGAGCCTTCTACCCTGCTCGGGTACTGACATGGAGTGCTAAAAGAGGAAAGCTCTCCTGCTCACGTCTTAGAAGTGCTTAAAGATGTTGCTTAATATACCTGGGACACAAACAGACCTTGTCTGGAGGTCATGGAACTAATCTATTTGAACTGAGCCATCTATTTGAACTGAGATGTCTATTTGACAGTCATGGGGTTGAGAAAGAGGCCACACAGTAACAGGGCTCTTGTCTCAATTCCCTTGTGCATGCTCCGAGTGTTTTCAAAGCCAATGAATGTCCTAGAGACACCTGTGACATAAAACTGACACTTTTGGGTGTTCCACTGAGGGCCTCTGATTTGGCCAAAGCTCTTTCTTTTCTCCTGTGATTGCAGGATCCTGGCTCCCCTGTGGTTCGGGGTCATCTTGGATACGTGGGAAGAGCTCAATCTAAATACATCTAGAAGCAGAAAATCACTTGGGTCTGGTCCCAGCTCAGAGAGAACGTGGGCAGAACTTTCCCTGCCTGCACACTGGCTCTGTGATCTTTGTGGGAAGCCCAAAAAAGGAATGCTATTGGGCAGGAGAGGGGAGATGCTGTTTGGGAAACTGTTACTTCTGGCTCTAGAAGAACACAAGAGAGTTTATACAATGTATTTTGACTTCAAGCTGAACTATGCTCTGCGGCCTCCCAGGGGCCATGGTTTCCAGCCTCTCATAGGAGCGAAGCATGGTTGAATGTCTCCTCTAAGCCCTCACAGGGGACAGAGTGAGGGTAGTCTGTTTCCTTCTCTATTAACAGCTGCACCTCCCAAGCCTTTGACTTCAAGACAGTGAGGTAGGACATGGCACCTATCCTTAGTCCAGGATACAAATGTAACAGAGATGACTCACCCTAACGTAGGCACTACCAGCTGCCAGCTTTAAGTATTACCCAGTGTTGTACTGGCAGTGAGCATCCAGATTGACAGAGAGACAGGGCAGAGGAGAGGTTTGAGATCTCAGTGAACATCTTGAGGGTGGATGGTGGGGCTGGACCAGTGCTTTATTTACAGGAAACTGGGCTTCAGCCCCTGGCTACAGCATGATTCTGGGAAAAAACGTAGCCTTCCTGTATGATCAAATTCTTCGAGATGTAGCAGAATCACACCCAGGTGTCCAGTGATTATGAAAATATTAATATTCTTGGTAAGGCTCAAGCCACTGTAAGAATGTAGTCCTGTGCAGGGCTGACTCGCCCTCATACAAGCATGTGTCTGCCATCATATCAAAATGGTTCAGCTGGTGAATTGGCACAGGCCTGTGAGCTCTTAAAATTTGGAGGTTGTTGTAACTGATCGAACCAAATTGCTCTGGTTGCTATTTTTCAAGCCACTGAGGGCTAATCTGTGGCCCTGAACAACTTAGATCAGAGGAAGGTCATGGTTGGTAGGCTCAGGGTACTGCCCCCTGCAGACAGACAGTTGTCTGCCTTGAATTCTGGGGCTTCTTTGCTTACCTCCATCTCTAAATAGATAGATAGATAGACAGACAGACAGATACATAAGGCAACTATTCAAGTGTTCAAAGCCACAAGATAGGAAGACCAAGGCATGGGCTAGAGAGATGGCTCAGTGGTTAAAAACACTGGTTTCTCTTTCAGAGATCCTGAGTTTAATTCCCAACAACCACGTGGTAGTTCACAACCATCTGTAATGGGATCTAATGCCTTTTTCTGGTGTGTCTGAAAATGGCCACAGTGTACTCATATACATAAAATAAATAAATAATAAACAAACAAACA